>NC_038250.2:35793344-35853049 GCF_000004515.6 Glycine max | reverse complement strand
TAAGTTTTTCTCTCTTGTATGAATACATTTATTGTATGTTTATTCATTTTTATATAATTTGACATGATTAGATTTTTGTCAAAATTATATTAATATGCTAAAATAATTGAGATAAGTAATTAGTTACCATGTATGTGTTCATAACTAATTTTTGTTATTTAGAATTAAGTTTTGATTCTCTGATAATAGACTTTGATTATAATTATATTTTTTTTAAAACCTTGTATTTGGCTATGTTTTTATGACATTTGAACACTTAGTATTTCTTTTAATACTTGCTTAGTATGACTAAACATGATTATTATATTGACTTGCTCTTGGTTGTTTATGATTGTGTGTTTTAAACTTAATTACTTTAATAATATATGACTAGCGGTATGTACTTACATTTGATATTGTGTTTTATATTTTTTTCATATATGTTTTATTTGAATATTATGAATGACTTTCTGGATTATATGACATTCTATGGAGTTTTATATTTTTAGTGTGATGAATAGTTATGATATCTTGTTTGATTGTTTTCTATTCTCATGTATTTTGGCTATATTGTTATGGTATTTGAACAATTTACTATTTCCTTATTTGCATGGTATGGTTGAACAAGTATGTTATTTGACTATGTGGATTTCATAATTAATCTATTTATGATTGTTGCTTCATGGTTCTTATTTCATGATTTGATTGATGGTTTTTCATGGTTGTTGTATGAATGTTTAGTTATATTTGCATACTTAAATTTTGATACACACTTTGGCTTTTTGTTGATGCCAAAGGGGGAGAGAAATGGGATTAAATCAAGAACTCACATGAGTAATTAATTTAATTTTAAGATAAGCATAAATTCAAAAACAAAGGGGGAGAATTTATGAGAGTGATCGACTAGGAAAAAGTGTGTGTGTGTTTCTTGATTTCAAAAGTTGTCATCATCAAAAAGGGGGAGATTGTAGAAGCAAAGCTTCATGGTGAATCAAAGGTGATTCAAAGATGTTTTGATGATAACAATGATGATGACAAAGGTGATGACAAAAATCTCAAAGATCAATCAAAGAACAACTCAAGTGAGTCAAGAACAATTCAAGAGTTCAAGATAAGAATCAAGAAGAATTCAAGAACTCAAGAAGAAAGTCTAGAGACAAGAATCAAGATTAAAGGTTCGAGATCTCAAGAATCAAGATCAAGATTCAAGACTCAAGACTCAAGAATAAAGAGAAGACTCAATCAAGATAAGTATTAAAAAGTTTTTTCAAAACTTTGAATAGCACATGAGTTTTTGACAAAATCTTTTACCAAAGAGTTTTTACTCTCTGGTAATCGATTACCAGATTGTTGTAATCGATTACTAGTAGCAAAATGTTTTTGAAAAAGTTTTCAAATTGAATTTACAACGTTCCAATTATTTTCAAAAAGTTGTAATCGATTACAATGTTTTGGTAATCGATTACCAGTGCCTTTGAATGTTGAAATTCAAATTCAAATGTGAAGAGTCACATCCTTTCACACAAAAGCTTTGTGTAATCGATTACACTAATTTGGTAATCGATTACCAGTGTTTGTTTCTGAATAAATCAAAAGATGTAACTCTTCAAAAGGTTTTTGACTTTTTCAAATTGGTTTTAAGTTTTTCTAAAAGTTATAACTCTTCTAAATGGTCTTCTTGACCAGACATGAAGAGTCTATAAAAGCAAGGCTTTGTTTTGCATTTTAATTAATTCATTCATTCAATCATCTTGAATACTTTTCCAATCAATTCTTTACAAGCCTTAAATCTCTTTGAACTTCTTCTTCTTCTTTGTACCAAAAGCTTTTTGAAGTTTTCTGGTTTTCCAAACCTTGGAAACTTGTGCTATTCATCTTTTCATTCTCTTCTCCCTTTGCCAAAAAGAATTCGCCAAGGACTAACTGCCTGAATTCTTTTTGTGTCTCTCTTCTCCCTTTTCCAAAAGAACAAAGGACTAACCGCCTGAATTCTTTTGTGTCTCCCTTCTCCCTTGTCAAAGAATTCAAAACGACACAGTCTGAGAATTCTTTAGATTCTTCCCTTTCCCTAATACAAAAGTGTTCATAGGACTAACCGCCTGAGAATTCGTTTGTATCCTCATTCACAAAGTATCAAAGGTTTAACAGCCTGAGATCTTTGTCTTAACACATTGGAGGGTACATCCTTTGTGGTACAAGTAGAGGGTACATCTACGTGGGTTTGACTGAGAACAAGAGAGGGTACATCTGATGGAAGCTTGCTTGTAGAGCTTCTATGGAGGCTGGATCTTTGAGCTTCAATGAGGTCCTTTAATGGTGATTTTCCACCATGGAGATGCAGCGGAAGACAAAGGAGATGAGGTGAGAGGAGGCGCCGTCCACCAAGGAATAAGCCATGGAAGAAGGAGCTTCACCACCAAGATGAGCCTTGGAAAAGAAGCTTGGAGAGGATGCTTCAATGGAGGAAAAGAAAGAGGGAGAGAAAGAGAGAGGGGGGAGCACGAAATTGAAGGAAGAAAAAGGGAGAGAAGTTGAACTTTGAGTTGTGTCTCACAAGACTCTCATTCATCAAAGTTACAACAAGTGTTACAGATGCTTCTATTTATAGACTAGGTAGCTTCCTTGAGAAGCTTTCTTGAGAAAACTTCCTTGAGAAGCTTCTTTGAGAAAACTTCCTTGAGAAGCTAGAGCTTAGCTACACACACCCCTCTCATAACTAAGCTCACCTCCTTGAGAAGCTTCCTTAAGAAGATTCCTAAAGAAGCTAGAGCTTAGCTACACATACCTCTCTAATAGCTAAGCTCACCTCCTTGAGATGAGAAGCTAGAGCTTAGCTACACACCCCTTATAATAGCCATGCTCACCCCCGTGACAAAAAACATGAAAATACAAAAAAAAAGTCCTTACTACAAAGACTACTCAAAATGCCCCGAAATACAAGGCTAAAACCCTATACTACTAGAATGTCCAAAATACAAGGCCCAAACAAAGGAAAAACCTATTCTAATATTTACAAAGATAAGCGGGCTCATACTTAGCCCATGGGCTCGAAATCTACCCTAAGGCTCATGAGAACCCTAGGGCCTTCCCTTGGATCTCTAGCCCAATCTACTTGGAGTCTTCTACCCAATGCCTTTGCAGGATAGGATTGCATCATTCCCTCCACCTTGGAAAGGATTTGACCTCAAATCCCGAGGTTCTTCATACTCTGGGCTCCTTCCCTCAACACCTGTAAAAAGAACAAAAACATATGTATTAGTGGTGTTTCGTATGTTGAAGTAAGGTAAGGTCTGAAAACCCATTTCCTGGGCATCTTCCCATGAAGGAACATGGTTTCTCACCAACTCAATGAGTGGTGCTACAAGTATAGAAAAATATGGGACAAACCTTTCGTAAAAGTTTGTTAAGTCATGGAAGCCCCAAATTTTTCTTATACTTGGTGGAGTGGGCCACTCAGGAATGACCTTTATTCTCTTAGGGTTCATGGGAACCCCTTGATCACTATTTGAGAAATTAAGAAAAGTAATGCAATAAAACATACCTTTATCTATATTTTCATATTGATTATTCCTACCAAAAAGTATGACAAACCTAAGGTGTCCCATATGAGTACCTAAGTTTGTATTGAAACTAAAAATAAGAACAAACCTACCTAATGGGTCCCTATGTACACACACCAAGAAGATGTTAGGTGTACGAGTGATTTTACAAAAGAAGGTTGCGCCACTCAAAACATTCATCATACCACCTATTTTAGGGACTTGGTGCCTAATAATACCTATTTTGTGCATCAACAAAGCACAAGGATTTAAGCTCTTGCGAACCAAACCCTCATCCAACAACTTCTTTACTTGAGGAATAAACTCAAGCCCAAGAGGTGTGGCAATGCTAGCAAGTGCCTTTTTACAAAAGAGAAAATGTGGAGGTTGTCTAAGAGGGAAAGTTTCTTTAATGTTTGTCTTTATTGTAAAATGAGTTTCCTTCTTAGCTAAACTATTGGAGGAGACACTTACCTCCTTACACTTCTCTTTAACCACTAATGGTTGTCCTTCTTCTTGGGGGTAGATTTCTTCACTAGATTCTTCCCCTTTTGCTTTTTCACTTTCACTAGAGGAAGGTGAAGTAGTAGCCTCATCTTGGCTACTATAAATGTCTTGGCCCCTCATAATCATGGTTTTTGTGGTGGGGCATTGAGAAGTAATGTGTCCTCTTCTAAGACATTTAAAGCACTTTATAGAGCTAGTTTTCTCTTGCATACTAGCCTTAGGGGCTTGCTTTTCTATTGTCTTCCCCTTATCATCTTTGGGCTTAGAAGGTGTCACCCCTTAGATAACTTGACCTTGGTCTTTCTTTGTATAAGAGTGAGAGCCATAAGATACCTTGAACTTTGAGTTGTGTGTCACAAGACTCTCATTCATCAAAGTTACAACAAGTGTTACACATGCTTCTATTTATAGACTAGGTAGCTTCCTTGAGAAGCTTTCTTGAGAAAACTTCCTTGAGAAGCTAGAGCTTAGCTACACACACCCCTCTCATAACTAAGCTCACCTCCTTGAGAAGCTTCCTTAAGAAGATTCCTAAAGAAGCTAGAGCTTAGCTACACATACCTCTCTAATAGCTAAGCTCACCTCCTTGAGATGAGAAGCTAAAGCTTAGCTACACACCCCCTATAATAGCCAAGCTCACCCCCATGACAAAAAACATGAAAATACAAAAAAAAAAGTCATTACTACAAAGACTACTCAAAATGCCCCGAAATACAAGGCTAAAACCCTATACTACTAGAATGGCCAAAATACAAGGCCCAAAACAAAGGAAAAACCTATTCTAATATTTACAAAGATAAGCGGGCTCATACTTAGCCCATGGGCTCGAAATCTACCCTAAGGCTCATGAGAACCCTAGGGCCTTCCCTTGGATCTCTAGCCCAATCTACTTGGAGTCTTCTACCCAATGCCTTTGCCGGATAGGATTGCATCAACATCTCTTGTGGATCAGTTCTAGTGGAGGGTGCATCCACTAGGTTCAAAGAGAACAAGGGAGGGTACATCCCTTGTGGATCTTTGCTTGTAAATGGATTTTTACAAGGTTGAAAGAAATCTCAAGGACCGCAGGTCGCTTGGGGACTGGATGTAGGCACGGGTTGTTGCCGAACCAGTATAAAAACTCTTGTGTGTTTGTTCTCTTCTTCCCTACTCTTTTACTTTCTGTTGTGCATTTAATTTCCGCTTTTACTTTCTGTTAAGTTTCTCTTCTACTCCGTATTCTCTTAACAACATAAGTAAAAGCCTTAGAAGAGTAAATTTTTAATTAGTAAAGGTTTAGGAATAATAAATTCGACCCCTCCCCCTTCTTAATTATTCTGAGGCCACTCGATCCAACATCTATCTCATCATTTTTCTTACTTGAGAACTAAAACTCAGAAGCAACACATTAATTCAAAACCCTTTAAATTAGTCCAACTTTGTATATATAAAGAATCTTGAGTTCAGTTTATAGGTATATCCAAATTAATTTAGTTACCAACCCACCTATATATTGGTAGCAAAATACTAGTTGGTTCTTGAGGTGGTCATATATACTGCTAACTTTGTGAGCTAGAGTAGATAATTGCCGGCTTCACGAGCCTAATGAGTGCCTCAAAATAGGGCTTTAGGGACATGAAATTCTCAGAAATGTTAGGTAGTTGCTTAAGGAGGGCCACATACTTGGCAAGTGTGTTTTCAGCACTCAACTGAGCAACAAGCCAAAACAATCCAAAAATAACAGCAAAGGCTGCTAAGGTTAACACAACTTTCGCATGCCATGCATAGCTAGAAATGTAATTTAGTAGCACCATAGTTGATGAATGTGCATCTCCACCTCCCGAGCACTTGCATGATACCTGCCAATATAATCAGGAACTTCTCTTAGTAACTTATCTAGATCCTTCAATTTATGACTTTAGAGAAGGGAAACTTTGATCAAAATGAACAAGGAAATACTTTAACATATTAAAGAATCACTTGGTGAGATATAGATGGTCCTAAGAATTGCAAAAGACAAAACTAAAGGTTGTACTTATAAATATTTGCAAGAAAATGCATACAAAAGCTAGCTAAGTGTGTTTTTTAGAGTAATGATATAGGACATTCGCATACTATATAATGAAAAAAGTTTACCCACTAAACTTGAGAAGCATAAGAACATAGTAAGTAATGGACAATTACCAAGTGTAAACAACTGGCTCTAGAAGATAGATAAATTACCAAGTGTATCCCACCAATATAGATAAGAGAATGTTATTGTTATTCATGGTCTCCTCTATCTCTATTTATCTCCATGTATAATATTATTATCGATGAGCACATTTGAAAATGCAAAAATAGTTCTCTCACACTAGGAGTTTATCATAAAGGGTTGCAATCCCAGTGTCTCCCTTGGCGAAACCATGTAAACCAAGTCAAGGTTGACGATCAAGAAACCAAGTTGATATATTCAAGTTGTTTTTAATTGTTTCTTAGCTGTTTCTTAGCTATTTTTTAGCTATGACCATGCCCAAATTTCTGATTTAACTATTTTTTAGTTGTTTTTTACCTATGAGCATGACCAAGTTGATATATCCAATTTTCTCATATATCTGACTTACCATTCAAATATTAATTTTGTAGGCACTATTTATGTTGTTGTTTGCATTGTCATTAGGACATTCGTTGTTGGACATTATATTGATCATCATCATAGGTACAAAAGTTTTTCATCAACTTTTGATGCTAATTTTTGTTACCAATTGATGTAGCTCCATGTGGACCTTGTAGGCCTTGGATCTTCTTCATCAATAGAGTCCTTTGCTTCTTGAAGATCATGGCAGCAGAATGGAGAAGGAAGAAAGATGATTGGAGATGCCACTTCAAGAAGAAGATGAGTCAAGAAGAAGTTCACCACCATATGAAGCCATGGATAAGAGCTTGAAGGTAGAAGAAGATGAGTGGAGGGAGAGGGAAAGAGGGGGCACGAATTTTTGTGCCTCAAATGAGGTCTAAAATTTAAAGTGTAATTCTCAAATGACCAAAGTTGAAAAAATGCACACACATGGCCTCTATTTATAGCCTAAGTGTCACACAAAATTGGAGGAAAATTTGAATTTCAATTCAAATTTCACTTGAATTTGAAATTGAATTTGTGGAGCCAAACTTTGGAGCCAAAATTTAACTAATTATGATTAGTGAATTTTAGCTATGGTTCAGCCTACTAATCCAAGATCAAGTCCAAGATTCTCCACTCAGTGTGCTTAGGTGTCATGAGGCATGTAAAGCATGAAGGACATGCACAAAGTGTGACTATATGATGTGGCAATGGGGTGTAGCAAGCAAATGCTCACCTCCTCCTCTAAAATTTAATTGGATTGGGCTTCTCCCAATTTAATTAAATTTATTTCCCAACACACACATCAAATATTCACTTAATGCATGTGAAATTACAAAACTACCCCTAATACAGAAACTATAGTCTAGGTGCCCTAAAATACTAGGGCTGAAAAATCCTACATTTCTAGGGTACCCTACCTACATTATGGAGCCCTAAATACAAGACCTAAAAATAATGAAACCTTAATCTAATATGTACAAAGATAAGGGGGTTCATACTTAGCCCATGGGCCCGAAATCTACCCTAAGGCTCATGAGAACCTAAGGCCTTCTCTTGCATCTCTGGCCCAATCTTCTTGGAGTCTTCTATCCAATGCCCTTAGGGGGTTGGATTGCATCACCAATGCTTTTCTACGTTGTTGTCTATGATTAATGACCAGTTCTTTATAGACAAGTCTTGTTCATCATGAGTGAACCTTAGATTCCCATTTGAGATTGAATACAATGATTCTTGCGGACAATTTACATTAATTGTTGTATTGAATCTTGAATTGTCCGTTTGGACAGTTTGGGAAGAGTCATATTTTTATGGTAGATTCATACGTTAAGGTTAAGATTATTTTGTTGAATTTGATGAAATTTTGGTACAATGCATTTCTAGTTGTTCCCTGAGTGCATACTTGATTGTCAAGGAATTAATCTCACCGCTTTCATGTCATATACTTGGAGATCAATGCGAAATGCTGCCGAAATTTTGTCAAATTTAACAAAAGAGACTTAACCTTGATGTATGAATCTACCATAAAAATATGTCTTCCTGAATGGAATAGGGCCACACTTTTAATGAAAAAGTGAGATTTTCGTGTATCGAATAACTTTGTGAGTATCACGGAGTTATTATTTAGATGGATCGAAGTTGGATGAACGAAAGTCGCATGAGCCCTGCGTATGAGGAAGGCATGGAACAATTCTTGCAATTTGCTTCTGAAAAAAGTCGACCAGATGAGGACGACAAATTTTTTTGTCCTTGTATAAATTGTTTGAACGGGAGACAGTAAATACTCGATGACATACGAGAGCATTTGTTGTGTGATGGGATTAAAAAGAATTACACAACATGGATATGACATGGTGAATTGATAGACATGCAAAGTGGGGCCTAATCTAAACCATTTGATGTAGAAATGGGAAATCGCTTAGAGGATATGATTTGTGACCTTGGACAAGAGTTTTTTCCACAAGCACATGCCCCTATGTATGATACATTGCAAACTGATTCAAAGAAGCCTTTGTATCTAGAGTGCAACAATTCCTTGACGTTGTTGTCAGCGGTGTTAAGTTTGGTTAATGTCAAGGTTAGTTATATGGGTGGAGTGACAAAAGTTTTAGTTCATTGCTTCAAGTAGTGCATGATATGCTTCCAGACGGAAACACGTTGCCAAAAACTTACTATTAGGCCAAGAAGATATTGTGTCCGATGGGTATGGAGTATCAGAAGATTCATGCTTTCCCTAATGATTGCATATTGTACCAACATGAGTTTGAAGAAATGCACAAATGCCCTAGGTGTGGGGTATCACAGTACAAAGTGAAGGATGATGATGAGTGTAGTAGTGACGAAAACTTAAAGAAAGGCCCCCTAGAAAAGGTGTTGTGGTATCTTTCGATCATTCCAAGGTTTAGGCGACTGTTTGCTAAAGGAGACGATGCAAAAGACCTTACATGGCATGCAAATGGGAGAAACTATGATGGAATGCTTCGTCATCCAGCTGATTCCTCTAAGTGAAAGAAGATTGATTGTTTGTATTCTGATTTCGACAAAGAGGCAAGAAATCTTTGGCTTGGACTTGCCACTAATGGAATGAATCCATATGGCAGTTTAAGCACTCAACACAGTTCGTGGCCAGTTTTGCTAGTAATTTACAATTTGCCTCCTTGGTTTTGCATGAAGCAAAAATACATGATGTTGTCTATGATGATATCAGGCCCAAGACAGCTAGGAAATGACATCGATGTTTATCTTAGTCCCTTGATTGAAGACTTGACAAAGTTGTGGGACAAAGGGATTTTAGTGTTTGATGGGTTTTGAAATGAGACTTTTCATTTGCGTGCAATGCTTTTTTGTACCATTAATGACTTTCCGGCATATGGAAATTTGAGCGGATACAGTATTAAGGGTCATCGTGCATGCCCCATTTGTGAAGAAGACATAAGCTACATACAATTGAAACATGGAAGAAAAACAGTATACACTAGGCATCGACGGTTTCTGAAACCTCATCACCCTTACCGGCTATTGAAAAAAGCATTTAATGGAAGTCAAGAGCATGAAAGTGTGCCCATATCGTTAACTGGTGACCAGGTCTTTCAGCGGGTTCAACACCTGAATACTATATTTGGAAAAACCCAAAAGAAGGAAAAAAGTAAGACTTGCATATGGAAGAAAAGGTCAATTTTGTTTGATCTTCCGTATTGGTCTGATCTAGATGTTAGACATTGTATTGATGTTATGCATGTGGAGAAAAATGTATGTCATAGTGTCATTGGGACGCTCCTTAACATTCAAGGCAAGATGAAAGATGGTTTGAATACTCGTCAACATCTAGCTGAAATAGGTATACGAGCGCAGTTGCATCCAAGGTCTGATGGTAAAAAAATATACTTGCCTCCAGCTTGTCATACTTTATCCAGAAAGGAGAAGATGAGTTTTTGTCAGTGTTTGCGCCGTGTCAAAGTCCTACAAGGATACTCTTCAAATATTAATAGCCTTGTGCAGTTGAAAGATCTTAAATTGGTATGCTTAAAGTCTCATGATTGCCACGTCTTGATGCAACAATTGTTAGTTGTGGCCATATGAGACATTTTGCCTAACAAAGTCAGGCTTGCCATAACTCGGCTATGCTTATTCTTCAATGCCTTATGTGGCAAAGTCCTTGATCCTGTCAAGTTAGATGAGCTGGAAAACGACACTGCTATTATATTGTGTTAGTTGGAGATGTATTTTCCTCCTGCTTTCTTCGACATCATGGTTCACTTAATTATTCATCTGGTCAGAGAAATCAAATGTTGTGGTCCTATTTATTTGCGGTAGATGTACCCGGTGGAGCGATACATGAAGATCTTAAAAGGGTATACCAAAAATCTACACCGTCCGGAAGCATATATTGCGGAAAGGTACATTGTAGAAGAAGCCATTGAATTTTGTTCAAAGTACATTGAAAAAGCAAAACCTGTTGGGCTTCCCGATTCTCGGCATGACGAAAGAGTGAGAGGTAAGGGTTCAAGAGGAATGCATGTTATCACTCCAAGTTTAGAAGATCTGCAACAAGCTCATTTGTATGTATTGAATAACAGTAATGAAGTTTTGCCATACATACTTCACCATGAAGGTTTAGTGAAGGAAAGTAATCCAAAAATGTCGAAGAATAGGGTCTTGAAAGAGCATAACAAGACTTTCCTAGATTGGTTTAAAGATACAATCTTCGGTGATGATAATACTTCTGAAACATTAGGAAAACTAGCAAATGGGCCTAAAAGAAATGTTATCACTTTGCAAGGATACGACATAAACAAGTATTCCTTTTATACAAAAGCACAAGACGAGAAAAGTACAATGCAAAATAGTGGGGTTACCCTAAGGGCTGAATCTCAACACTTCGCTAGTGTACATGATGATAATCCTCGTGAAGCTTCCATCCCTTACTTTGGTTTCATAAAAGAAATTTGGGAGCTTAACTATGTCAAATTTATTTTCTGTGTTTTCAAATGTAAGTGGGTTGACAGTAATACCAATGTGCGGACCGATGATGTAGGATTTACATTGGTGGATCTTATGAAACTCGCTTGCTAGAATGATCCTTTTATCATGGCAGAACAAGCTAAACAGGTATTATATGTTCAAGATCCTTGTGATGAAAGGTGGTCAGTGGTTCTACATGGGAAAACAATTGGTGTTAATGTTGAAGATGATGATTCACACATTGATACTTATGTTAGTCCTTTGTCCATACAAATGCCGCCTAACATCGTCGGAGAAGGAGAAGCTGATGACGTTCATGCTAATTGTAATGATCATGATGAAAGATAATTAATTAACATCGCCTAATGTAATTTTTTTATTATGTATTTTATTTCAATCCATTAAATTACATAAGCTATTGAGTTTTGTGATAATGTTGAAAATTAATTAATGTTTTTTTCTTTACAGGAAAATGACTACACCACCTAGGTCTCCTCCTCCTCCTATTGATGCAACATCATATTCCCCTTCTACCTTGAAGCGGACAAGAAAAGCCACACGCCTAAGATCGTTGGCTACTAGACCAGTTGGGGCAGAGAGACCCCTGGTCCATGTGGATCCTGCGACCGGGAAAGCTGATGGTCCCCACAGAAAGAAGTTACGAACATATTTGGGGATTGTCGCTTGTGATAAGGTGGATGTGACATACGAGAATTGGAAACAAGTCACTACTGCGCAGAAGGATTTAATATGGGAGGATATTCAGGTATTTTAGCTAAATGTTGCATGTGGATGATTAACATTAAAATTGTAATTTAGTAACAATAAATTAATATTTAATTTACGTTTGCCAAGCTGAATTTGATATCCCTGAAGCATCTGATCTGAGGACAAAAAAGA
This sequence comes from Glycine max, assembly GCF_000004515.6. Lineage (NCBI taxonomy): Eukaryota > Viridiplantae > Streptophyta > Magnoliopsida > Fabales > Fabaceae > Glycine > Glycine max. The sequence goes on along the minus strand of NC_038250.2, from coordinate 35,841,085 downwards.
AAATACTTTAGACTGTAGGGGAGCGGTGGAGACAATTTAAGTCTAATTTGACGTTGAAATTGGCACTTGCAGCCAACAAGAACAGTGTCAATGACACTATATGCGAAAAGTACAACATTAGCAAGGAGAAGTGGACCCAATTTTGCCAAAGCCGCAGAGACCCTTCATGGGTGGTAACTTTGTGATTTTCATTGTTTTAAACTTTAAATTTAGTTATTATTGTCAGTAATCATAACTTTCGATAATCTTTAATTTTTATAGGATGTGCGAAAGAAGGCACATGTCATTCGGAAACAAAACGCTGTCCCTCACGTGTTGTCCCATGGGGGTTATGAGTTTCTTGAAAAGAAGTTGATGGATGAGAAGAAAAAGAAACAATTGGAGGAAGCAAATGATGTTTGAGGCAGCAAAGGAAATTGCTGACAAGATTGTAAGTCACTTTCAATTGTTAAATTACAATTATTTATGTTTATTGTGTGATTGAGTAAACCAATAAATGTGTTCCTTACAGGATTCATTGGAGGATCAGGCCTTACAGGATTCCTTTATCGCCCATGGACGTCAGGATGTACTGACTGCTGCCATTGGATAACCAGAACACCCTGGTCATGTGCGTGCTGCTAGAGCCGATGTCACGATCAAATAATACTTTGGACCAGCTCCAAGGACCTCCTGGAGTTCTTCGTCCATGGCTCCTGAAGACCTGGAGCAGCTGACACAAAAGATTAGGGACCAGCTAGAGGAGTCGATCACAAAAAAAGTGACCCGAAAACTAATGTTGTCCTTTAGCTAGATGCAGTCTCAATTTCAATCGCAGATGCAATCACAGGGACTCGCATTGTCTCCTGAGCCAAAGGTAGGTCCTTCAGTTGCTTGTGTCAGCACAAAGGAGAGTTGTGATGATCCCTCAGGGAACGACCCAGACACAGGTGACTCAGAGAAATACGGGTTGTACGTCGAAGAAAATCCTCCCAGCCTGGTTGCCCTAGGAAGACTTTATGAGGGGTCCACAACCATTCACAACATGCCTTTGCGCCATTATCAAGTCAAGGTTGGTGTTGAGGAAGTTAGAGATGTAGATGCTCCCATTCTTGTACCTACTCAAGAGGTTTAGTTAGTGGGGCAGGCACTTAACACCTTCGTTGCCTGGCTGATACATCATGTAAAGTGTTTATCAGAACAGGTATTTCATTGTGATTAAATGTTTTTACTTCAATTGAAGTGTTCACTGTCATTAAATTATCTTAAATAATTGTGTTGGATAAACAGGGAGTTGTGGGACCGGACAAACCTGCAGATAGGCCGGATCATGATGTCAATGATCCCCTATATCTGATGACATTGACCATCCCACAACTTTTTCTAAAGCCGTTGAAGGTTATGTGGGATGCTACCGTGTTTGAGCTGTTTAATGACGACTTCCCCTTGTACATAAAGCATGAACATCTGTCCAAAATTGCACGCGGTGGTCAATGTCTCAACATCTCTGTTATACAATTGTGGATTTTGTAAGTCACTTTACATTATTTTTTATTACCTAACTTGTTGTTTTAAATTCATACATAATTTACTCTATTTTAAAAATAATAGGCATGTGACTAAAACAAGTATGCGAGCGGGGAATTTCGATGTTTATGGATTCCTCAAGCCACAATCCATACAGAGATATGGACAATCGCAATTTGAATCAGAAAGTTACATTAAGAACTGGATGCAGAATTCAAAGAGGGGTGTGTACCTAGGAGCCTACTTGAATAGGTAAGTTAAACTGAACAAATGAATTTAAATAATGTATAATAGTATAATAACTTATATTGTTCTCCACTGCAATGCACATTGGCAAATGGTCATCATTTTTCCTAAGGAAAATGTTGTCATCTGGTTTTGTTTGTTGCATAATAGGCCAGACAACTACCTCAATGGAATTATTAATAGGCTAGTTCTATTTTTCAATACGTTTGCATTAGCATTAGTCGGGAACATCAATATATTAATTGTACAATACGCATTCACGTTTGTATTCAATAGTGCTTTAAAAGGACTTGACAATACTCCACAACGTAAATCCAAGGCTGCTACTAAGTGGATTGTTGTTAAAGTAAGCCATTTAAACAATGCTTCTAGTTATATTTTAATATTGTGTAGACTAATTTGTACTTAACATTGAATATCTAAACTTCATAATGTATTTAGTGTAAAAGACAAAAAGGAAGCACTGAGTGTGGGTATTACGTCATGCACTGAATGTCAATTATAATCTTAGGAAGTTTCAAGAATAATTAGGAAATGGTAATTGTTTAATTCAAACGTATTTCATTTTGTTATAATTGTTATTATATATTATTGACTTATGTTTTATTATATCATGCAGTATTTCAATGATACTAGACCATTAGAAGTAGAGAGATTGAAGGCGCTTCGCATCCAATGGGCAACCTATTATTTGAAAGTTAAAAAGGAAACAATTAGTGTTTAGGCAATTTTGGAATTGTAGTTTAGTTACTTTACATTTTTTACAATTCATGTCTCATTAACATTAAATATTCTTTTCATTCATAGTAAATAATAAATTTTTGATGGAATTTCTGGTAAAAACTGTTTCAAAACAAAATGAAAATTTTATGTTGTGGTTTTGCTTTTAAATTTGCAGATTAATTTGGGGTTATTAAAAAAATAGATAGCATATTAAAAAAATCCTAAAAAATAACATTGATTTTTACAAAAAAAAATAAAAATTGATGTTGTATGTATATACTAACATTGGTTTTTTAAAAAAACCAATGTTAAGATTCATCGAAAAACCGATGTTGCTGGTAATAAAACAACATCGGTTCTTACAAAATATCGATGTCTGGTATCAGAAAATAACATTGGTTTTTAGTAAAAATCCATGTTGTTTGCATATATTAACATCAGTTTTGGTAAAAACCGATGTTGATATGAAGATATATGACTTTTTTTTTATAATTTTTACTATATAACATTGGTTATTTAAATAATCAATGTTGTAATTTTATGTTAACATCGGTTTTGGAAAACCGATGTTAACGATATTACTTTCAATGTCGGTATTTTCAGCATCAGTTAATAACCGATGTTGAAAGTCCTTAATAACCAATGTTAAAACCCTACTTTTTAGTAGTGCACCTCCACCTCTCCCACCGGTCATCTAACTTTCATTGCATGCTCTACTTTGACAATGATGAAGTTTGTAGAATCGATTTGTCCCCAAACCGCATCGACTTCTTTGTCGCCTTCACCATATCCTACACAAGTTTTCATATGTGACCATGATGAGTTTTCAAATCTTTTTCTTTTATCTCCGTATTTTAAAAAAGTTAATGATCACATCTTTGGTTAACGAAGAAATACTAACAATAAGGATAAAAACAAAACTTTTCAAATTTCAAGAAATAATAAAAAATTATCAGAGATAAAAAAACAAAATCAGATATATATGAAGGATTATAGATATATCTTAACCTTAAGATATAATACTCTACATGAGCCAGAAAACTATATTGGTATTCAGTTTTTCTTTTGTTATGTTATATGGGGTCTTGTGGTTGAAAATTTGTAATAACATACTACTACACAACAAAACCAACATCTCTTGCTTCGAAAAGAAGCTTGTGGACGCGTTTCTCCGTGAAAGAATAAAATTTAATATCATTCATTGTTAGTATTAATAATTACTACTAATTAATTTGAATCTCGTTTACCTGCAGACTTTGCCTCCCTTTCTTTAAATTTTGCTTCCATGGAAACGCGAGCTAAGTTGTTTGATCACAAACACCAAACACAAATATTAAGACCGACATCATACTTAAAGCTTCAAAGTTCTGTGACAAATGGTCCTTCTTTTTAGAATAGATCTTGTACTTTCATTACTTTATGTTTTCGGAGTTATTACGGAAACATTCGGATTATTAAATATTTATAAGAGCTAGAAAGGCACATATAAACATATCATTTCTTAAACTAAAATACACATAAACTAGCACATATTTTTACCTTGTTGCCATAATGCCAACTTTGTCACTTTAAATTAATATAAAATGTAACATTACCATCCATTACATGCAATAGGCAACAACCATATTCCAAATCATCAAGATCTAAAGCTGATCACGTGAATACGCATTTAATTGGACGGGGAGCTCAAGCTCTTCAAATACATCATCCGTTTTGTTTAACCACTAAACACGAAAATTAATTGATGTGATATATTAACTTATAAGTTTCTAACGACTAGCAGCTTATAAGCTTTAAATTCACTTATGGCTTAGGAAAATACATTGCTTTGATAAAACCAAGAATAAATTATATATAAAGAAAGTAGTAAAAATTCAAATGAAACTAATGCAAGTTATACAATAATAGCTGGTGCTGAATCGCACTGAACGTTTACGAGCATGACAAGATGATCAAACGCATATCAAAGGGCCTCTGTTTAAGGTACATGAGAAGGATTTGTTTAACTGGTTGAAGATTGTTAATTGTGATTATATAGTCCTTTCTAAAAATATCTTGGACTTGCTGCTCATTGACTTGAGTGTCATGCTAAATTAAAAAGCAAAGAATATTCACCGGAAGCAAAGACAGCGTTTCTTTCACAGATCTGATCTGGTTTTGGAAAATATGAAAATGGGAATATATTTCATGTTTGTTAAAAAAAATATTTTTGGATATTATTGAATTTTGGGAATATTATAATTTTTTCTATCATGTTTTCCAACATTTAACTATATTCCCATGAGAGGGATGGAAAACTAATATTTTAATAAAAATGTGAAAATTTATCACATAAAAAAATTCATTTATTTTTTATCTAAAATATTAAAATGAAATCAAACATTTTTTAAGATACTCGAGAATAATATTTTCATGTTATATTCCTAAAAATATCCTTACTATGAACGTAAAAAGATTATGTAAAACAAACATCTTCAAATGAAAAATATTTAGAAACAAACATCGTGAGGAGTTGTGGTTAATTAATTAGATATATGTGTCTAAAAGGGAGAAATTCATGTTAATAATAATAATAATAATAATAATAATAATAATAATAATAATAATAATAATAATAATAATATTCTGAATGAAGAAGAATTTTGGCAGCATATGTTTTGTTTTATCTTCTTTAATGTATCCTTAATTGAGTAATGTATATAACATTATTTTCATATACAATCGTTGATTTCATTTTTCCTCATGTAATACTAAAATTTTGCATGATTAGATGATGTTGTGGTTACAGTTTGCTTCACAAATCACCATGAAATGGTTGAGTCACCGCATGTAAGAAAATATCCTTTTCGTGATCTACCATTATAAGGATATGATAAATAAGTTGCATTTCTATTATCAATTAGATCAGATTTTGAAACATTTGTATAAAACAACCCCATGTCCATAGTACCTATAAGATAACAAAATATGTGCTTTACTCCATTCCAATGTCTTTGTGTAGGTGAAGAACTATATCTTGCTAATAAATTAACTGGAAATAATATATCAGATCATGCATAATTAGCAAGATACATTAATACTCCTATACCACTAAGATAGGGTACCTCAAGACCAAGTAGTTCTTCATATTTTTCTTTAGGTCTAAAAGGACCATTGTTCACATCTAAAGACCTTACAACAATTGAAGTAACCAATGATGTGATTTGTCCATATAGAACCCTTTAAGCACCTTCGTTATGATGCACAAAAATTCTACCTTTTAAATATTTGTTTTGTAATCCCAAGCAAAATTTTGTTCTTTTTAGGTCCTTCATCTCAAACTCTTTCTTCAAGCAATCTATGACTTTTGGAAGTTCTTCAAGAGTTCCAATGATATTTATGTCATCTACATCAACAACAATTATGACAAATCCATTTTTAGATTTGTCATGAAAATACATGGACAAATGGGATCATTCTTATATCCTTCCTTTAACAAATACTCACCCAGACGTTCGTACCACATTCATCCCAATTGCTTTATCCCATAGAGAGACTTATTCAATTTGATTGTGTATTCTTCTCTAGAACATGCTTTATTGGGAAAACTGGATCCTTCAGGGAGTTTCATATAAATGTCATTATTAGGAGACTCATATAAGTAAGTTGTGACAACATCCATTAGATGTAAATTAAGTCTTTCATCTACAATCAGACTAATTAAGTATCGAAAAGTACTTGCAACCACTATAGGTGAATATGTCTCTTTAAAATTAATATTGGGTCTTTGTGAAATCCTTGAGCAAGAAGAGTTTGCCGAGAGACTAAATTCTCTCATGGAGGAAAGAGAAGAAGAAGCAAAGCTCATAAATTTTAGCCAACTTTTATTTATTTTTGTTTTTTAATTGTATTTTGAGCCTATTTTCTAAAATATGATAGGTTGCCACGAATTTTTATTGTTATTTTCAAGTCTTTTAATTATTATATTAGTTATTGGGCCTTTGGCCTAATTTAGGGTTATTAGTAGGAGTATAAATAGACTCCTTAAACTCTTTGTTGATAGTTGTTTATGAAATTTAATATTTAGGCACTATTAAGAGAGTGTCTCTCTTGGTTCTTATGTGAAACCTTAGGTTCTAATAAAAGAATTCTATTCTTTATGGCAAATCGTCCTCAACCTATCAATCTTCCAAGATTATGGTGTTGTTCTTTCCATATCCTTTTCTAATTCCCATTTTTCCTTTTTATTTTCCCCAATTTTAGAGAGTCCTAAATAGACTCCCCAATTTGTTGATTCTAAAAATTAGATCTGCAAATTAGGGTTTCATCAATTGGTATAAGAGCTTCAATTCTTGAAATCAAGTGTTATCTATCCTTTGTGTTTTCTTTCTTCTTTTGTGTTTCCTCCTTTGTTTGTTCTTTTCCTTTTGTTTAACTCTATATTATTGATATATTTTTGTCATCTTTATATATATATATATATATATATATATATATATATATATATATATATATATATATATAATAGAAAAGTCATGCAAAAAAAGAAAGAAGTGAAGAAAAAAATCCAATCTTCAAATTTGGAGCATAAATTCTATTAGAATCCAGATTTGGATAATTGAAGTTGTCAGGATCTAAATTTGTTTTCAAATTTGGAGCCAAAATTGTGTTACAATCCAAATTTGGATAATTGAAGTTGTTAGCATTTGAATTTGTTTTTCAAATTTGGAGCCAAAATTTTCTTATAGATTTGGATCTGGCCAATCATTAATTTGTGTTCAAATTTGAATTTCATGCCAAAAAAAAGTGCAAAGATAAAAAAAAAGGAGCAAAAAAAACACAAAAAAAAAGTTTTGCATTCAGAGTTATGTCCCTTCTAGTTTTCACATACCTATACTTCAAAAAAATTGTGTCTTGTTGGTTATTTACATCTAGTTTAGTTTAATTCTGGGACAATCCTTTTCTTGATTTTGGAGTCTTCTAGTTTGTCTTCCTTGACATTCCTTTTGAGTATTCCTTTCATTATTTTTGCTTGTCTCTAAATTCCTTAGTTTTGTCTTAGAGTATTTCTGTTCTTGGCTTCTTGAGTTGAGTTTTGATTTGTGACATATTTCACATGGAATACTTCCTGATTTTGAGCTTGAAGATTTTACTTAAGAAATGAAGAGGAGCAAGAGTGGTAAAAGACAAGAGTGCATATTATAAAAGAAAAAGCCTTGAAAGAGTGATACACGAGTGAACTTGAGTGAAACACTAAATTAAGTGGTGAGGCCTTATTTTGTTTATTACTTGTGCACTAACTTTTCCTTGTAGGCATGGCTTGTACAAGTGGAGATCCTACTCAACCATCCCCAAAAACTGCAAGGCTTATGGCAGAGATTATTAAACTTGGTGATCAAATGAGAAGAATGAGTTGTGAAAATAAAGAAAGGATGGAGAGAATGAGAAAGGAGAATGAGGAGAGTTTGTGAAGAATACATAGGAGTATAGGAGCTTTAAGTGTGAGGATTGAAAATATAGAACGAAGAAGAGAGGATAAATCATCTAATTCTTCTCATGGAGAATATGAGGGGTATGAAGATGATGAGGGAGGAAGGATAAATGAGAGGTATAAGGAGAGAAGAAATCATAGAAGATATGGAGGTAGGCAAAGAGAGGAAGGTATTGAATGAGTGAAGGTTAAGATCCCTACTTTTAAAGGGACTTATGATCCAGAAGTGTATCTTGGGTGAGAGATGAAGGTCGAGCAAGTCTATGCTTGCTACAACTACAATGAAGAGAAAAAGATCAAATTGGCCTCCCTAGAGTTTGAGGATATGCCTTAGTGTGGTGGAACCAAGTTTGAAGTGATGTTGAGAAGATGAGAAGGCCTTTGATTAATACTTGGAAAGACATGAAGAAGTTTTGAAAGAGAAATTTGTGTCATCCTATTTTGGGAGAGACCTTCACAAAAAGCTCCAAAGACTAAACCCTCGGTAAAAAAAAAGCCTACATAGCAATTCCAATGCTACGCCTTGAACCACTCGGCCATCTCTCCTACATAATGATGTCCAGAAACCGGGTGAATAGTGAATCATTCATATTTTTGATAAATGCATAAAACCTATTCAAACTATCAAAATAGAAAGAAAAATTCTAAAAAATAACCTCCTACGGGGTCTTAGGATAAAAAAATTTGATTAAATTAATGAGTCCATTTTTACGTTATTTCGCACTATATTGTACAATTCCTTTATTTGTGGGATTTATTTCTCACACGATAATTCATTAAATTATAGAATGGATTTTTACCTATGCCTAGATCTCGGATAAACGAAAATTTTATTGATAAAACCTTTTCAATTGTAGCCAATATCTTATTACGAATAATTCTGACAACTTCGGGAGAAAAAGGGCATTCACTTATTACAGAGATGGTGCGATTTGATTCTATTTTTTTTTTTACCAAAATCAGTAAAAAGTTGAAAAAACCCACGCTTGCTGAAGGAAATAGGAGTGTGGATGAGTATTACAAAGAGATGGAGATTTCCTTGATTAGGGCTCAAATTGAGGAGTCTCAAGATGCTACAATGACTAGGTTTTTGCATGGTCTCAATAAGGAGATCCAAGACATTATAGAGTTGCACCACTTTGCCTCTTTGGAGGATCTCATTCATCAAGCTATCAAGGTGGAGCAACAATTAAAGAGGAAGCAAATATACAAGAAGTCCTCCTGTGGCTCTTCAACTTGGAAAGATAAGGAGACATTCAAGAAGGAAGGTAGATCTTCATTCAAATCTCATGAGAAAGGTGATGCACTTAGTAAAAATAATTCTAACCCTACTCCCACTTCTTCAAAAATGAGTTTTATTAAATATTTTAAGTGTTTGGGAAAAAGGTCACATTGCCTCCCAATGTCCTAACAAAAGGACTATGGTTAATGGGGATATCAGTAGTGTATCTTCTTCTAGCTCTTCTAGTGAGAATTGGAAGTGAATGTGATGTATAGCCCCTGGAAGGTGATTTTTGATGGTTAGGAGGTTAATGGGGAGTGTGTCAGTAGGGGTGCAAATGAGCCAAGCCAAGCCAAGATTTACTAGGCTTGAGCTTGGCTTGAGTTGAATACGCAAGGCTTGAGCTTGGCTCATTACCTGTCATAGGCTTTTTTTAAAGGCTCGGCTCGGCTTACATAAAAGTCTGCTTGGCCTACGAGCCTATTTAAAAGTTTGCTTAAAGACGTCTTTAACTAATTAATTGCTTTAAAACCTAGTGAAATACTAACCAAAAAAAGAAACTAATAAACTTTTGTATAAGTAATGTACAAATCCAAAAATAATTGATAAACAAAATCATATTGAATTCAAGTTATTAAAACACAAAGTATATCAAAAGAAAATGAATAAAAAGAACATAATATTAAAAAATATATGGATTAGAGATGATTTATACTAATATAGCCAAATAAAAATATTTAATTTGTCTGAAAATATCTTTACAAAACATTTTTTTCTTTGGAAGTATTAATCTGGTTGCATTATCCTTTTAATTTAAGTCTTTTTCTTTTTAAAAATTTTCCACATGCAAGTGAACTCTCTAAGCACTTTATGTCACTTCATCCTGTCATTCATAATGTCATAAAAATGGTATAGATAATAGTTATTATTATTATTATTATTATTATTATTATTATTATTATTATTACTTAAACAAGCCGACTTGTCAAGCTTAACAAGCTTTTTTTATAGTTTGAATTTGACCTTTTTATCTAAAAAAGCTTTTTAAAAAGTTTGAGTTTGGCCTTTATAATAAACAAGCCAAGCCGAGGCGAGCCTTAGATAGGCCGAGCTATAGGCCCTTGACAAGCGGCTCGTCTCATTTCCATCCCTAAGTGTGTGTAAAGATAGAGATTAAACTCAAAGGGAGAACATTTTCATACTAGGTGCATGGTCATGGGGAAAATATGCTCTTTGATTATTGATGGGGGTAGTTCCACTAATGTAGCAAGCCAAAGATTGATTGAAAAGTTAGCTTTGAAAACTTCCCCTCACCCTAGGCCTTACAAACTACAATGGTTGAGTGAGAATGGGGAGCTAGTTGTAGATAGACAAGTTTTGATATGCATCTCCATTGGCAAATATGTTGATGAGATATTATTTGATGTTGTCCCTATGGAGGCTAGCCATCTTTTACTTGGAAAGCCTTGACAGTATGATAGGGATGTTGTCCATAACGGTGTCACAAACAAATTTTCATTTGTACATAAAGGGAAAAAGGTTACCCTCACACCTTTGTCTCCAAGTGAGGTTTGTGAGGATCAAATAAAAATGAGAGTGAAAAGAAAACAAGTGAGAAAAGAAGAGAAAAACAAAATTGATTAAAAAAGAGATAGAAACATGAAAGAAGAGAAAAGAAAGAAAATAGTGGAGATAAGAAAAAGAGTGAAATTGTAAAAAAAAAAAGATAAAAATCAAGAGGAGAGAAAAATAAAAAGCTTATTCATGAGAGAGAAAGAGGTGAAGAGAGTGATGCTAGCTAGGCAACCTATGTATTTACTAATGTCTCATGATTACTGTTTGTCTTCTATTGGTAGTTCTTTGCCTCTTGGTGTGGAAGAATTATTGAAGAAGTTTGGGGATGTCTTCCCCAAGGACACCCCCTCATGGGTTTCTCCTTTGAGAGAGATAGAGCACCAAATTGATCTCTTGTCAGGAGTTTCCATACCAAATAGGCCATCATATAGAAGTAATCCAGAAGAGACAAAAGAGAGCCAAAGACAAGTGGAGAGCTTGATGGAAAAAGGATGGGTGAGAGAAAGTTTAAGCCCATGTACTATGTCCGTCATCCTGGTAAATTGAACTCTATCTCAACTTCTAAGGTGCTTGGTTGGTAAGAATTTGAAAACATGTGAGGAATGTGTACCCTCATGCTGAATTTGCTTATAATAGTGTAGTAAATTCTACTACTTCTTATTGTCCTTTTGAGGTAGTTTATGGTTTTAATCCATTGTCCCCTCTTAATTTGTTACCTTTGCCTAACACTTATGCTATGATGAATAGGGATGGACTTTCTAAAACCAACTTTGTTAAGATTTTTCATGAGAAGGTGAAAGCACAAGTTGAGAAAAAGGTTGAACAATATGCTAATAAAGGCAGAAAGAAAGTCATTTTCAAACCAAGTTATTGGGTTTGGATTCATTTGAGGAAGAATAGGTTTCCTTCCAAAAGGAAATCTAAAATTCAAGAAAGGGGAGATGGTCCTTTTAATGTTTTGGAGCTTATAAATGATAATGCATATAAAATTGATTTACCACTTGACTATGGTGTGAGCAACACTTTTAATGTTACTGACTTAACTCTTTGTGATGTAGGTACCTCTTTGACATCAATTTGAGGGAGAATTCTTCCCAAGAGAAAGGGAATGATAAAGGAATATCCAAGGAGGAAGAGTTTGGCTTGGGTAAGCTCAACATGGATGGACCAATCACTAGAGCAAGGAGTAAGAGATTTCACGAAGAACTTGGTGAGAGACTAAATTCTCTCATGGAGGAAAGTGAAGAAGCGAAGCTCATAAATTTTAGCTAACTTTTAGAATATGATTTAGTTTCATTTTTTAATTGTATTTTGGGCCTATTTTCGAACTTGTAATGGGTTGCCACGACCTTTTATTACTATTTTTAAGTCTTTTAACTATTAGATTAGTTATTGGGTCTTGGGCCTAATTTAGGGTTATTAATAGGAGTATAAATAGCTCCTTAAACACTTTGTTAGAAGTTTTTGTTGAAATTTAATATTAGACACTATTAAGAGAGTGTCTCTCTTGATTCTTGTATGAAGTCTTAGGTTCTTATCAAAGAATTTTATTCTTTGTGGTGAATCATCCTCAACTTATCAATCTTTCAACATTCTGACATTGTTCTTTCCATCTCCTTTTCTAATTCCCTTTTTTCCATTTTATTTTTTCCAATTTCAAAGAGTCCCAAATAGGTTCCTGAGTTTGTTGATGCTAAAAATTAGATCAACAAATTAGGGTTCCATCAAGGATTTTATCTTTCGAACCAAAGGGTCTACTACGCTTCAGGCATGTCACAGACTCATTTTGCAATATTATATTATCCAACAGGGACATCAAATTTTGTTGGAGCTTTAGTAGTTGGTACATATGATTTAGCCATTCTTTTTTGAAAATTTTTGTAAATGAATTATCTTTCAAATTTCTGGTTCACATTGTTTTATTCAAGGAACAAGATGATAATTATTTTCAACTCATATCCTTTTTCCAACTGCTTATTCTTGTCCCATAATGTTGGGACAACTAATTCAAAATGACAATTGACAAAATGTATCAGGTATAAATCTTTATAAATAGATATTCATTCCCAACATATATTTTCAACATTCTTTTAGGACTCATATTTGTGTGTATACAACACATCTACAAATTCTCGAGTGAGAAATATTAGATAGCTCACCAAAACTCAATTTGAAAGGGGAGAACTACTTATAATTTGTTGGTCTAATGCGAATCAATACTTATTATAAACTTAAGTAAACTCACTAGTGTAATTTGGGAAATGTGATCTTAGCCAAATTAATTGAGCTAACAATCTCACAAACTTCTGGTTGCAATTTGATAATAATAAACATATGACCATTTAGTTGATGCATCATTTAAAATCATGAAATATCTAAGTGATCCACATGATAATTTTATTGGTCCACAAGTATCATCCTATATCCTTTTTAAAGATAAAATTGACTCATTCCCAATTTTTTTTCTAGTAATAGCCTAATTATTAACTTTCCTTGGGAACAAATAGTATAATAGTACATGAGAAATCATTGGACTGAAGAATCTTCTGGCTCTTCAATGGGTGTCAACATGAATTTTTTAATATTTTTTTACATCATAATAGACTTAAGATAACCTAACCAGTCATATCAAACAACAAACTTATTTTGATTCATAAACTTCTTATTTATGACAATATGTTTTTCTATTGTACTAATATACGTGTAGTGCAAACCATAAGAAAAAGCTCATAATTTTTTTAATACACATTAGCTCTCCTAGAGCCTTCAATTATATTTGTAGTACCAAAAACAATACTAACATTGACTTCTCGCATTACTAAATAAGAAAAAAATATTATTTTTCTAAGGAACAGAGAGTATAAATAATCAATGTGAAAATTTGTTTAGAAAAATATATTTGAAATGTATCAATCTTATAATTAAAATATTTATTGCCTACATAAACTCACATAAGATTCAATAACATCAAAACATAAGTAACACAACATTCTACTAATCATAAATTCAAAAACGTAATATGAGAGAATTTATTTCTTGACACTCTTGTCACCAATGAAGTGATCCATGTTTTACATTAATTTTGCACTTCATGTGGAAAAAAGTATTCTTAAATATTCTTTTATAATCATCTCTCAACCACAAGATTGTCCATAAGCATAATAATCACATATTGTTGCACTCACTTATGAGAATAGGGTAGAACTGATGAGATGGGTCTCTTTGGTTTCCGAAAACGGTATGGATCTCAGATTTGCCTATAATTCAAATTCATGCAATTGTATTTTAATTACTATTTTTCTCATCCAATATGGAGGTATTTAATATCTCATTCCATATGTAGATACTTTCAGCAATTTGATTTTATATCAGAGATGATAATATCTCTCATCATATTTCCAAAATAAAATATATATTATTATCCCTTAAAAAAATATAATGACTAATTCACACAATAATAATAATGATAATATCATTCCAAATATCTTCCTTTTAATTCTAAAACTCTAGCACAATAATAATTTGTTCATACCATAACAACACCGTAACATTACAACATCAATTAACACTGAAAAATAAACTTCTATATATACACATATGCTTAACATAAAAATATAAATATATAATATAATTATGTAAGGTACATCCATGCAATTTAGGAAACTCCAGTTCCTGAACGTGCACATCAACCACGTATCAATCTTACCTATATTCATACTACATCATGATTAAAATACAAAACTCCAAATACATGTTATAATAGTCACTACTAGAAAAGAGGCTTTCTACATCGGTTATCGGCGCCTTTCTACATCGGTTATCACGCGTCGTTGTAACCCGGAGTCGTTGAAACACAACGATGGTTAAATGACCGATGTTGAATTTTGACATTCTACATTGGTTGTTAGGACAACCGATGTAGAAATCTGCCCATTTTAAGACGGGCTAGTCTCCAAACCCGTCTTAAAATGCCAGATTTCTACATCGATTGTCTTGACAACCGATGTAGAATGATCATCATTCTACATCGGGTATGTATTGAACCGATGTAGAATGCTAGACATTCAACATCGATCATTCTAATAACCGATGTAGAATTCTAGACAATCAGAGCGAATGTTACTAGAATGAATGTTTTTTAAGCCTATCAAACAAGATTAATTCAAATGACACGTCATATGTCAACCCCACAGAATTTACCAGGGCCTTCAACCTTTCTTGTGTCAAAGAAGTAATTTTAAGACAAAGATAAGGGATCCTTGAGAAGAAAGAAATACAAAATAAAGAAAAAGAAAAGCAACAACAAAAGAAGCCGCCCAATCCCTCTGCATCTGTTAGAAAGAAATACAAAAAGAAAAAGAAAAGCAACACCATAGTACTTGCACCAAATAGAAGTCAATCACCTAAGCTTATCTCAGATTGCACATTGTTTCACTCCAACCAGGTTGCACATAGTACTTGCACCAGATTGCACATTGTTGAACAAAAAGAAAAATAAACCTCCTTAAAAATACATGTTTCACTCCAACCAAATGCATAGATTGCACATTGTTTAGTCCCTCAAGCTCATGCAAACATGAGAAATTATAGATATTTACATTCTTTCAATTTGCATTCAAACAAACACAAAAACACATTTATATTAGGTGGAACAATGTAATATTAATTTGAATATTGATTACATATATACTATTTTCCATGATGATATAATAACTTGCCTTGTGACAATATATACCAACAACCCAGCTGTTTAAATATTTCAGCAAAAATGCTTGCATGGTTCCATTCTTTTCTCTCTTCACATACTCCAAATAATTCGTATGAATTATCCCTATAACTAGCCTGAATTTAGTCTTCCATCTTTTCCCATGGTGATACCATGTCAAGTGCTCAGGCTCCTCTAGAACAGCAATATCTGCAACTTTGTCAGGGATAATCTCCGAAATATCCCCAACAGCAAGACTGCTCCTTTTATCTCTAGAAAATTGCATTATAAGTATAGAATAAGTTAGCACAACTGACATAACAATAAGGTTTGGATGAAACAGAAATCACATGATTCTTAAGAGTAAAAGCTGATAGATGCTCAAATCTATGACCAAATAGCTTACATAAAAGCATATTGGTATATTACCATTGCATTTGTAATGGAAGTTTGCAAATTCCCATTGAAAACCTCATTATCAAATCCTTTACTAAAATGGAATTTCTTTCATTATGGCTAAACTTAGACTATGGCCTTTTTTACACAAAAACAGTGAGTTGAATGAGAGATAACATAAGAAACAGAGAAAATATCAGACAGAAACTGAGACTCAAAACTATTTAGTAGTGAGAAATTTGCATAAAGTGTAAGCTCTGTATAGGGCATCGATCAAATACATCTAAACGATGCAGTTACCAAGAATAGACAGACAGTAACCAACAACAACTGACAGATCACATGGTGGCTACAGCTATCAGAACATTTAACTGCAATAAACATTTTACAGTTACAACACAGTCCTATATACTCTAGTAGTCTTCAATCTTCATTTGGAAATGTGCATATTTCTGTGTTTTTGGGGGAAAGCTTCCAATTTTTCCTGTTAATGGAAAACATCAAACACAAGAAATTATCACCCATCCAAAGCTTCCAAGACTCTTAAGTCTCAACACAACCTTCTCTGCTTCTCGTTCATGTCTAAAAATAGGCAAACCATGACTTTAATGTCAAACTGTTAAATTTTTGTACCCATCATTTGTTTAAATGGATTCACTAAAATTGTCCAGGATGAAAATCATCTTCACTAATCATATTCTAATCTAAAATTTCAATTAGAATAGTGAAATTTCATATTATATGACAGACATTTGTATTACTGGGCAGAAAACTGGATAAAATATTTGCACAAAAAATAAGATGATCTGGGAAAAGACTTACCACAGACAGTAGGAGGAAGAGTACCAAGGCTTAACTCATCAAAATCAATCGCTTTGATCTGATACTTCCCAGTGTATTCGGCAAATATCGGTTGAGTCGTGCTTCTAATAATCTTACAAATTGCCTATACATAAAAACGAAACACCATTGAAGAATCGTCCAACAAGAGCACAAACACACCCATATGGAATCACTGAAATTACAATACCGTGTCTAAGAAGGGCCACATATCCAACAAAAACTTGTTCAACCAATCAACCTGAATAACATGCAAAGATAATATCAATAACACAGTAACATCATCATCGTCGTCATCATAAACCTTAAAAAAACAAAACAAAACGTTTAATTCACGAAACTAACTCGTTCATAATCAGGCGTCTTCACCCAGAGAGGAATCTCGGGCAGAAGTTCCTGCAGAGCATTTGGGCCTAATTCACTGATTGGCCTAACAACAGGGTCCTGCAACATTGAAGAGAAAGAAAAAAAAAATCAAATTTTGATTATCACCCAGAATTCAAAACGCAAAAGGGGTGTTAACCCCAACACCAGCAGTCCCCGGAGAGTGATCAGAAGAAATGCATGTGTCTGTGCTGAAAATTGGAATAAAACAGAATGAAAATGCAATGAGTTGTTATGTTAACCTTGACATGTTTGGTTTTTGAGTAGACAAAGAGAAAGAACCCAACTAAGAGGCCAAGAGGTATTCCAACGGCAAAACCAAGAACCCCCAAGAAACTGCTCACGAACCCCATATGCTCTCTATCCTGAGCAAGCCATAGCTTGGCGTGTTCCACGCAGCGGTGCAGCGCGTTCTTGTGCGAAAAGCTCAAATCCGCGGGCCGCGAAACGAGCAACCCTCTCAGTGCGGAGATCGAATCCAAGTCCTTCTCGCCGAGCAGATCAGTGGCATCGTCGGTGACGTAGTCGTAGGTCAAGCAGCAGCCACGCTCCTGCGTTCTGGTAAGCATCGTGGAGCTGCGGTGAGGGTGGAGGGCGAGGATGGAGGGTGATGGTAGGCTTTTGGGCTCCCTCCCGCAGAGCTGCGGTGAAGCAACTGAGGCGACAAAAAATGGGAGAATGAGAGAGAGAGTGGCATGTACCCGATAAAGAGAGATAGAGAAAGTGATAAATTATATTAATTAAAAATAATAAGCATTTAAGACGGGTTTTCCGAAAACCGTCCTTGTTTTGAAATATTCCAAGGCGGTTTTCAAAAACCGTTTTTAAAATATTAACCATATTTACAACTTTGCCATTGAAACAAAAACGGTTTTTATAACCGACTTAAATACCCTGTCGTAGAAAACAGTATTTTTAGTAGTGAGTAAATCTGTGTGCCAATTTCAAAGGAATCCGAAATCCGTTTAGGTTACCTCCAGTGTAATTATAAGGTTGTTAAGTAGTCATGCGTTTACACATCTAGAAAGACATACTCACCCAAGACATATATATGGTTCAAAAGGTTTTCACAACACTAATCCACACATCAAGATAGAAATAAGTTTATTAACAACATACACGCAAGAAGATGAGGGCTCATTAAAGCATTATCCATCAGTATCAAGGCTTCTTGCATCACCTAACGGCTTGCCATAATGTCGAACCGCACTTCACAAATTATAGAGATGGCCAGTCTCATAACTCATGACTCAACAGTGGATTTATGGTATAGCAAACATTAAGGATGCAAGGCACATACAACTATTTTTTTTTTTAAGTTTCATTCGATCATGCAAAGGAAAATAAATTAATAATTCAAGCATGTTCATCAAAACAAGTCATAAGTAACCATACAGAGTGCACACCAAAATATGGTAAGCACATAACACACTGGCCGAAAGGTTCGACCTGCTCTGATACCACTAAATGTGACACCCTCTACCCCTCACATATATATTAATAAAGGAATAAAATTTCAAATATTAATTAAAAATACTTTTAAAATATTTTTAAATACAAGCCTTTCAAATGGGTAAAAGGCTCACATTCACTTTCTTCTACATCATATTCAAACTTGTCCAAATAAATAATAAAGTCATCTCGGCTCAAAGAAGGTCATCTAAGTTTCATACAATTAATATAGAACTTATATCCTAATGTCACATCTTATCAGAGCGTGGTGTTCTCGTGTCCTCTAGCATGAGGTTCTTCATAGTCATCCACCTATTCATCCGCTCCCCCGAACACAAAGTTCAAGATCATCACAGGTGTGATTATACAATTAACTCGTCGCCCAAAAAGGGACTTAACATTAACTCGTCGCCCTTAAAGGGACTTATAGTCGTGTGATTATACAATTCATAGTTCATACTCAATGCACACAACATCTCAATCACATACATACACAATTTATCACACACACTCGATCTCAATCACAATGGTATAATATCAAAATAGCATGTTATCACACCTCATGGATCATATACACTTTACTTATGAACTATGCAATACACACATTTACTCAATTGTTTTCAAAATTATTTTAACTCATCGGGCTCCCACAGTGGATCCCATCACAATACTCGTCGCCCTTAAAGGGTCTTACAATTGTGTGATTGCACAATTCATAGTTCACAACTCAATACATACATCTCATCTCAATACACATGTATTTCATCATCCGTCACATGTTCCATTTATCACATACGCACAGTTTGAATCATCATTTCATAACCTAAACATAACAATTTATACAAAAGATTTTATCACAACATGGGGTGTAAAACCTCTGAAATAGTTTCTCAAAATTGTATTAAAATCAATTAATCAAAATCATGGGTTAAACACAAAGACATCAAGAGCACTCAAGTTTATCAATCAATTCTCATCAGGACATCAATTGGTACATAGAACACAATAATATTATATTTATAATCATAAAGGAAAAGTTATAATTCAATAAACATCCCAAAATAAAACCAAATTTAGTTCTCTAAGGATCCCTACACATGTTCATTCTAACCCCCAATTGCGATAAACTCATCCCTTACCTGTGAGCGGAATCACGTGTCTTTAGCCAGCGATAGTAACATCTCTAGCGGTTCCCTGAGATTCCTTCAGTTATTCCTCCGACTGTTCCGATAGAATTCTCAAAAGTCAGAGAGACGGAGAAGAGATTGAAACCTCCAATTGTACTGTCTACATGCGATTCCTTTTTCTCCATCCACAAATATTATCTCGCAAATCCCAACGGTAGAAGAGTGCAAAATTGAATTTCTAACAACATATCCAAATTTCATAAAAATCTAACGGTTAACGAAACTGGGATCATAATTTTACCGAGACAGTTTTGGGTTTCTGCGGGAAATTAAAATGCTACAATGCGAAGGGTTTTCCTCTAAGCTCAGATACGATTTTGAAATTACCAACGGTGTGAGTGTTATAAATTGGGTTGCGAACGTGGTACTCAAATTTCACGATGATCCAACGGTGAACATGTCTGAGATCGTCGTTTTTCTGAGACAGGTTTGGTGGGCTGCGGGAAAAAGAAAGGGTTTTGAGAGGAGAAGGGGAAAAACAAAAATGAGGGCAAAAAGAGGCACC
Organism: Glycine max; assembly: GCF_000004515.6. Taxonomy (NCBI): domain Eukaryota; kingdom Viridiplantae; phylum Streptophyta; class Magnoliopsida; order Fabales; family Fabaceae; genus Glycine; species Glycine max. Next base: position 35,820,874 of record NC_038250.2, on the reverse strand, counting down.
TGACTTAACATAACTATTTATACCTAGGGTATTCAACCTATTATTTACTCTATATTTATTTATTTATTTATTTATTTATTTATTTTATAAAAATAAACTCTATTTTATTTTCTATCGAACAAATAAATGAAATACCCTTTTTATTTTCTCTCAAATCATTATTTTAATTAATAATTATATCTCCTTATTTATTTATTTATAAAATCTCATCATTTTTCTAAAACTCTATTTATTTATAAATAACTATCCTTTTTAATCTAGATTACAAAAATTGGGATGTTACAGGCAGGACCCAATTGGCTAGAGAGACATATGTTGTTTGCCATTTGTTTCTTTTTTGTTATTGTTAGAATTTTGTTAGTGTAGTGCCATTTTGGTAGAATTTTGTTAGCATCTTTTCATATTAGCTACCTTGATGCTTATATATATATGAATGGACCATGTATTGGAGAAAGCAAGTAGAAATAATACAACTCTTTCCTCACCTTTCTCTTTTCTAGAGGATCCTAGGGCTCGAACACTAGGAAATTTCCTTGAGTTGATCCCAACTCCATTTTGGTGCTTTCATTGAGCTCCAATGGTGGAACCTGACAGTTGGAACCCCATCCTAGACCGCCTCAAGGTTGCCATTGCCCACTTCGTTGTCACCCAAGCCTCCATGGCTACCAAACTAGATGTTCTTCTCCTGAAAATGGATACCCTATTAATTAGCCAAAACTCTCCATCTTCTTCCTCTATGAAGGCACCACCCACACATGCACCCATGTGGACTCTGCCTCCCATGTCGATTCTGCCTCCATGCCTCACACTCATGCAACAAAGCCCCACACTCGCACCCATGCCAACTCCACCGCCCATGTCGATTCCGATTCCATGCCCCACACTCATGCAACAAAGCCACGCACCCTTGTTGGCTCTGCTTCCCATGGCTGCTTCCCACCTCCCCGATCTCAATCAAGCTCGCACCCCCGTTTCCTTTGACAACCTCTTCAATGTTGTTGTTCATTATGGGCATGCAACAACTCCTAATGGCAAGACTTTGGAAGAAAGAAACATGGCACTGCTTGATATGGGAGCTGAGTACTATGGGTCAGCCATGGCCGCACGCAAGCACCAACCAACTACTTTTGCACTATGGATGGCTGCTAAACCAGGTGATCCTCGCAGGGATAGACCTTGGGATCCTGGAGGACCTAGGAGGACTCGTAACACATTGAGGACAAGGTATTTTTGATGGGCCAGGAAACGTTATGGAGGGAATAACACAGCAACCACCATCAAACATAATGCAACAACCAGGCACAAGTGAGACAAGCACAAATCAGAGGCCCAAGAAGAGGTAAGAAATATTATTCTTCTATTTTTCTCACTTTTGTACTATTTTCTCACTTTCGGTAAGAAATATTATTCTTCTATTTTTTTTTCTTTATTTTCTCACTTCTAGAGAAAAAAGAAAAAAATATTTTCACTTTTTTTATTATTTTTCCACTTCTTGTCAGAAAAATAAATTCTTCAGTTTTTTTTCTTTGATAAAGCCTTCGGAACCTTTTACAAAAAAAATTAGAATTTATTTATTTGATAGTCTTCATAGCACATTTTCACATATATGTAATCAATATAACAATAGCAAATTAAACTCATAGTATGAATAATATCATTAGGGAGAGAAGAGAATCTTACCTTGAAACGTAAATTTGAAAGTATGACATTCTTCGATAAAATTATCTACAAGGCTTTTTCTTGCGGGTTGAGATGTCAATAGAAATATACTCAATGGAGGAAAGATGATGGTGTTAATAACATGTTAAATATAATATGACTCGTAGGAGAATAATAGAGAGAAAGTAGAGAAGAAAAAGGTTTAGAGAAAATAATAATTATCTATATTCATTCCAAGAAAAAGGTCAAAGACTTTTATGTTTGATATCAAGGTCCAATGATGGGTAGTTTAGGGAAAAAAATGTTATTTTTTAATTGGAAATAACACAATTTAATGAAGTTAACTATTTTTTTAATAAGTGTGAAAAAAGTCTTTTTGCGCTTATAATCGAGATTGGAGGGAGTATTGAAGTTGATTGTCGATTTGTTTGGGATGAGAAAGGTAAAGCAACTAAAGTTCAAACCTTTGACCCACAACCAAAAAAAATATTTACTATTAATTTTTATCAAACAAAGAGGCTTCATATACACTAATGGAAAATAGCCTTTTAACATTGGTTATTAACCAATGTTGAAACTACCGACGTTAAAAGTATCAATGTTAACATCGATTTTCGAAAACCGATGTTAAACTAAACTAAACAACATCAGTTTTCTAAAAAACTGATGTCATATAGTAAGAAATAACAAAAAAAAATGTAATAATATGTACAAAACAACATCGGTTTTTAGAAAAATCAATGTTGTCAGTCAACGGCAATATCGGTTTTACTAAAAACCGATGTTGTTTTTTGTAACACTACTAGAAAATAGGTTTTTTACATCGGTTACTAAGGACTTTTAGCATCAGTTATTAACTGATGTTGAAACTACCGACGTTAAAAGTATCAACGTTAACATCGGTTTTTTAAAAACCGATGTTGTTTTACTCACCAACATCGGTTAGTAAACAACAACATCAATTTTTCTAAAAATCGATGTTGTTTTTTGGATATTTTTTTAATATCTCTTCTGTTTTTTTAACTACCAACTTGTAATTATTCATATCATAGCTTATCATTCAAAATTGTAAAAAAAAACTCATCAAATAAGCCATACACCAATAGTACTTATAAACAAAAATTTCCCACAAATGTGTTCAAGATGTTCCAATTTCTACAAAATATACCACCAAGACTTATAAACAAAAATTTACAGATTGATAATAGTATATTATAATGTACTTTACTTACAAATAAATACAAAATAATTTGAGTTCCAGCTTGCAAATTTTGTGATTGTGCAAAAGTTCTCCATCCAGTTCCAATTTTTGCAGTCTTCCTCCAATGATTATAAACAATCTTGTATTTCGTAATCCCTTCCAAATTCAGATAGATGAATCCTATAGCTTTCATAAACACATGGTACTCGACACATCCTAAAATTAACATTAAATTCATATATGTAGATGATTCTAAAATTTGACAGATAGAGGAGTGCTTAATTACTCACCGAACTGCTACAAGTCACTTTGTACTCACTCAGTGGGACTTTAAAAGTGACTGAGTTAGGAACTTGGTCGTACAAGGAGTGTCATTTAGGATAAGCTTTTGGTTCAAAACTGCTTTTGAAGATGGTGAGAAAGAAAACACTCTATCCAAAATGGGTCATGGTCACTTGATGATTTCCAGTGAGTTCATAGAAATGTCTGAGTTTTGTCCATCCAGCCAGTAGAGTTAGATTCACCAGGTCTTAGTTGTATGTAACAGAGTGCATGTTGCCATTACTGTCTAACAGATGCCAAGTATGCTCTAGTTCATCCTTCCATCTTACAACAAAGGACCTACTGACTTCACCATAAGGCTACATTTAACAAGCAAACTAATATAAGTAAATGTGTTATATCATGTCATGTTTATTTGAGAATAGTCTTGAAATTTCTAACTTGATCCATAATATGAACTGTGTTGAACATTTCCTCTTATTTTTTGTTAATCTTCATCATTGTTTTAGCCATTTCCTTCCAATTTTGTTGATCTTCATTCACTGTTTTTAGACTCCATTTACAATATTAAAGTTACTATTAAAAATAAGGTTAAATTACTCATTTGGTCCCTATAGTTTCATGATTCATACCTTTCAGTCCCTATAGTTTGAAAATGAATTTTTTAGTCCCTATAGTTTACATTTTAATTCTTTTTTAGTCCCTATAGTTTAAAAGTGATCTTTTTAGTCCTTATAGTTTGTATTTTAATTCTCTTTTAGTCCCTATAGTTTGAAAGTGATCTTTTTAGTCCATATAATTTTTATTTTAATTATCTTTTAGTCCTTACTACAAAAAAAATATATAACAGTAATTAGCTACAAATTAGTTATAAATTATCAACTATTTTTTTTTATTACAAATTATCTTGCGATAAATTAGTTACGAATTACTTGCTAATATTTTTGTAGTTAATTGTAATTGATAATATTACTCATATTTTAATGGTAAGGACTAAAAGGATATTAAAATATAAAGTATATGGACTAAACATACCACTTTCAAACTATAGGGACTAAAAGAGAATTAAAATGCAAATTATAAAAAAACTCACTTTCAAACTATAGGGACTAAAAGAGAATTAAAATGTAAACTATATGGACTAAAAAAACCATTTTAGAACTATAAGGACTAAAAGGTACAAATGATTAAACTATAGGGACCAAATGAGTAATTAAACCTGAAAATAAATATGCATGTCTACCTACTAGTAGTAAACCATGACATATGAGTTTGGTCGAGTGCATGCCACGGAGTTGAAAGACACGGTGCATATACCCAGTTTTGAAAACCAAGAATGATATTTCTATTTTGAAAAAAATTGGGGGCCTAAGGTTGTGGCAAAATTCTCACACAAGCACAGAGTCTCATTAACAAGCATTTTCATGTTAGTAATACGCACAAAGTCCCATTATCAGTATTTGTATATCCAGAAAATAACACATGTTTTCAACAACATACACAAAAACAAGCATTTTCATGTTAGTAATACGCACATTAACAAGAAGCAATATGTACATCAAAATGAGAATTGGATATCATCAAAACCAAGAACGAGCCCTAACTTCTCGCTTACCATCACCATCAAAACAAAACACAAAAACAAGCATTACTGAAAGACTAACCTTTCATGACCGAGAGCGAGAATGAGAGTCAGAGATGATAGCGAGAGCAAGAGCGAGAATGGTGTTGTTGTGCCGCCGCAGAGACTACGTGAGAGTGAGAGTGAAAACGAGAGTGCAAGAGATAAGTGAGAGCAAGAATGAGAGCACAAGAGATGAGTGACAGTGAGAGCGAGAGTGAGAGATGTCATTTCTTGGTTTTCTTGGGCATGATATCATCATAGACAACATCGTGTATTTTCGCTTCATGCACAACCAAGAAGGCAAGTTGTAAATTACTAGCAAAACAAGCCATAAATTGTGCTGACTGCTTAAACTACCATAGGGATTCATTCCATCAGTGGCAAGTCCAAGCCTAAGATTTCATGTCTCTTTGTCAAAATTCGGATACAGACAATTAATCTTCTTCCACTAGGAGGAATCAGCCGGATGACGGAGCATTTCATCACAATTTCTCCCATTTGCTTGCCATGTAAGGTCTTTTGCATCATCTACATTAGCAAACAAACTCTTGAACCTTGGAATGATCAGAAGATACCATAACACCTTCACTGGGGGACCTTTCATTGTGCTTTCATCACTACTACACTCGTCATTATCCTTCACTGCTACAATTGGGGCATTTATGCATTTCTTCATACTCTTGTCTATACAATATACAGTCATTAGGGCATGCATATATTTTCTAATACTCCATACCCATCGGACATAGTATCTTCTTCACTTGATAATAACTTTTTGGCTACGTGTTTTCCTCTAGAAGCATAGCTTGCATTACCTGAAGTAGTAAAGTGAAGCTTTTGTCACTCCACCCATATTTGGCCTTGACATTAACCAGACTTAACACTGCTAACAACAAAGTCAAATATTTCTTGCATCCCGAATATAAAGGCTTCTTCGAATCACTTTCCAATGTATCATACATAGGGGTATGTGCTTGTTGAAATGAATTTTGTCCAAGATCACAAATCATATCCTCTAATCGATCTCCCATTTATACATCAATCAATTCAATTTGAGACCCCTTCTACATGTCTGTCAATTCACCATGCCATATCCATGTCATATAACTCTTCTAAATCCCTTCACACAGAAGATGTTCCCGTATATCGTCTAGTACTTGTTGTCTCCCATTCAAACAATTTATACAATGACAAAAATATTTTCCATCCTCATCCAGTCAACTTCTTTCAGAGGCAAATTTCAAGAACACTTCAACACCTTCCTCATACGCAGGGCTTATGCGACTTGCATTAATCCAACTTCGATCCATCTAACTAATAACTCTGTGATACTCACAAAGTTATTCCATGCATGAAAACCTCACATTTTTCATTAAAAATGTGGCCTTATCCCATTCAGGAAGATATTTTTTATTGTAGATTTATATGTAATGATTAAATTTCTTTTCTTAGATTTGACAAAATTTCAACAACATTTCGCATTGATCTCCAAGTACACGACATGAAAGCAGTGACATGAATTCCATCACAATCAAGTATGCACTCAGAGAACAAAGTGAAATGCACTGTACCGTAATTTCATCAAATTTAAGAAAATAAAGTTAAACTATACGTATGAATCTACTATAAAAAAATGACTTTTCCCAAACTATCCAAACGGACAATTCAAGACTCAATAGAATGATTAATCTAAACTATCGAGAAGAATCATTGTATTGAATCTCAAACGGAAATCTAAGGTTCACTCATCATGAACATAACTTGTATATAAAACAATAGTCATTAATCACAGTCAACAAGTTATAAAAGCATTGGTAATAAAAAAAAGGCATCAAAAGTTTATGAAAAACATTTGTACTTGTGATGATGGTCACTCTAATGTCCAACAAGGAATGTCGTGATCACGATTGAAACAAGAAAACAAAAAGTGTCTACAAATTAAAGATTTGAATGCTAAGTCAGAGATATGAGAAGAAGCATCAACTATGTTTTTTTAATACCAACAAATTAAATATTTGAATTTAATACTAAGAAATTAAAGCTTTGGGAAGAACTAACTTTCCTTTGTCCATACTTGAGAATGAATGAAATATATCTATCATGAATAATTAATGCATTTCATATAATATATTAATTAAGATTCTTAGGTAACACTTAAACGTTTGATAATTAAGAAATTGGAAGGACAAACAGAGATGAAAATTATTTGATTGTTTGGTAGGAAAAATCTAGAGTGAAAATGATTTTATTTCTTAAATACTTTTTTTTAAAAGTTAAATTTTCACCTAATAGTCTAATACGCTCTATATGTATATAACTATCATAAAGAAGCATATGTTGTATGAAGCTTTTGATGATGCCAAAGATGAAAGCTATTCAAGATTGATCAAAGTCAAGATCAAGAATTCAAGAGAAACGATGAGGGGAAATGAAATAATTTGTATCATATCATGTATATCCCTCAATATTAGCTTAATTTTATGTAAGATATCTAGTATAATTGTACACAATCAATTTGTATATAAAACATAATTTTTGGACATATTTCTAAGGAGATCTCACTACTAGAAAAAATGTTTTTCACATCGCTGGATCAACGATGGTTTTTTCAAGACCGTCTTAAAAAAATGTGCAGTGACATTTTTGTAATTAACTAGACACATTAACAATGGTTCTAGAAAAATTGTCATTATGGTTCGTGAGATAAGGATGATTTTTGGAAAAATCATCATTGAGAGCAGTGACAAAAACGTCGTGGTTATTTACTGTTAACACTATGAACTTAAACTCAATCATCTTGTTCATTTATAGTACCTTTTCCAAATTCCAATGCTTTTGGTTTGTCCTTCTATATTTCCTATGTTTGTGTCACTGTCAATCTCCCTTCATCTTATATAGGATACAAGTAACTTTCACAAACTAAACTACACACACAAGATTTGGGGTTTGATCAACCGTCATGTCTGGCAAAGTCAATTGTGTTTTCAAGAAATATCTTAACCAACTTTAGCTCCATCCTCTCAGAACCAAGGTTTCTAATCTCCTTTTTCACTCGCTTTTCATTTTTCTCACTTTAATTTCTAAGAGAATGATTAGGTTGAATTAAAAGAAAGAAAGAAAATGTTTTTATTTATTTATTTTTCACTTTGGTTGTTAAGAGACTAATGGGGTTGTTAAAAAACAAAATTTTTACGGACCTTGGGGGTTATTGTGGCAGTTATCTGGGGCCAAGAAACTTCAGATGAGAAGGGTACTTCTTTTCATGGTATCTCCATTTGACTTAATAGTGTTTCTTCTAAATTATTTATTATATGCAGGAAATCACTGTTTCAATTTCATTTCATTTTCAATTTGGACTTTATCAATATGTTTGGATCGAATTTTCTAAAAGTCAGAATTTTCCATGAAGGTAACTAGAGTATGGTCTTTACCATTAACCATTTCATAACTCTCAACCAATTATCGAAAAAAAAGCAACATATTGTGCTAACTGTTTCACCTTTTCTCAAAAGATGAAGCAGAATTGAAGTTTGAAGTGAAATTTTTTTTAGTACTAAGAAGTATTGAAATCAAATTGATTTGCAACTCTATGGTTTCACTTACTTTGGACCCTTTAGACATTTTCTCCACAAATTGATGGATAAAATATTTAACGTGGAGAAAGACAATGATACTGTTGCTAAGAAGGTGCTGTAAGTTTGTGATGTTGTTGTCTATTGGTCTGTCCTCTGACTCTTTCAGTTATAGGGACAGTATTTTGTATTGTGTTAAGTTTTGAAATTTCCTTGGCTCCGGTACAAGTTTTTAGAAAGCATCAAATATGCCAACTTTTTGACTAGCAAAATATCAAATGCAAGGATAGTTGAAAATTTAAGTATCTCTTTATTTCAACGTTGGAAAATTGGCAAACACATTTTAATAAATTGATAGTAATTGAGATTAATCAAAATTCACAATTATTCAAAATAATTAGTTCTATCTGATTTTGAAATATACATAAGTGGAAACTATCATATAGTGATAGAAGAATATTTAGAAAATATAGTGGCCACTCAAACATGGTTTGTACTTGTTGATGCCTCCACAGCCACACACATGTTTTACAAGTTAACCCCACTAATATGTGTTGTTTTTATTGTTCTTACAGAAACTGATATGCAACATCCAAATCCTTATCTTTGCATCCCCACCTATTCTCAATCCTCATCCAGTTACTTCTTTTTATGTCTTCGACAGTTTCTTCCCACATTAAATACCAACTCTGAGTTAATTCATGTGCTACTTTTATGGTGACATTGTTAGTTGTTACTAAAAGATATGTTAATGATATTATACCATTTTACTAAAACTTTTTGTGTGACTGCCAATAACTACGTAATTTGAAGCATAACCACCACCAATGAAGTGAGTCTCTCTCTTTTGTTTGCCAATTGAATCTATTTATGCATCAAGTGTAGAATTTTTTTTTTCTTAAAGACATTAGTAGTTAAATAGACTTTTTGTTGGTGCATGGTGAGAATGTTGCTTGTTATTTTCTACATCCTTGAGAAATGTATTACATAGACACTTGTAGACTAAATTATACCTTGACATTGGGATCTTGAACTAGTTTAACTAATGAGATCTGGATTAGGGTATTTCTTGTATAGTGTATGAGTTAATACCTTCACTAAAATGGGGGAAGATGGTCTGATGAATCTGATGGATATTGTAATAAGTTTTGTATAATTATTGCTCATTTTGTTCGTTCTTGTCTCCTTCATATACCAACAGGACAAGCCAATATTCATATTTTGTGTTGAAGACAGAGCACTCTTCTTTCAAGATTGTGATGAACCAATTCATTCAACTAGAACCCTTTCCGTAAGCCCCTAACACTTCCATGCTATTGGTATTCGAGTGGCCTCAAGCTCTAATTGCACCAAAGACAATGAAAAAAGTCACTTCATGATGTAAGCTCCATTGGAGCTTGTAGGCCTAGGATCTTCTTCATCAATGGATTTCTTTGCTTCTTGGAAGATGAATGGCAGCGAAATGGAGAAGGAAGAGAGAGAGGAGACGCCACTTCAAGGAGAAGATGAGTCTAGAAGAAGCTCACCACCATAGGAGGCCATGGATAAGAGCTTGGAGGAAGAAGGAGATGAATGAAGGGAGAGGAAGAGAAGAGCACGAAATTTTGTTCACTAAAAGAGCTTTGAAATCTTAAGTTTAATATTCAAATGATCAAAGTTGAAAAAATGAACACACATGGCTTCTATTTATAGCCTAAGTGTCACACAAAATTGGAGGGAAATTTGAATTTCTATTCAAATTTCACTTGAATTTGAAATTGAATTTGTGGAGCCAAAATTTCACTAATTATGATTAGTGAATTTTAGCTATGGTTCAACCCACTAATCCAAAATCAAGTCCAAGATTCTCCACTAAGTATGCTAAGGTGTCATGAGGCATGTAAAGCATGAAGGACATGCACAAAGTGTCACTATATGATGTGGCAATGAGGTGTAGCAAGCAAATGCTCACCTCCCCCTCTAAAATTTAATTGCATTGGGCTTCTCCCAATTCAATTAAATTTATTTCGAACCACACACATCAAATATTCACTTAATGCATGTGAAATTATAAAGCTACTCCTAATACAAAAACTAGTCTAGGTGCCCTAAAATACAAGGGCTGAAAAATCCTACATTTCTAGGGTAACTTACCTATATTATGGAGCCCTAAATACAAGACCCAAAAATAATGAAATCTTAATCTAATATGTACAAAGATAAGCGGGCTCATACTTAGCCCATGGACCCGAAATCTATCCTAAGGCTCATGAGAACCCTAAGACCTTCTCTTGCATCTCTGGCCCAATCTTCTTGGAGTCTTCTATCCAATGCCCTTGCGGGGTAGGATTGCATCACTTGAAGCCTCCTAATAGGTGTTGTTGTTAGTCAGTATTTTGCTTTACAATTACTATAGGTTTGGGCTTAATTGCTTCAGTCCCTTTTTTCCATTTGATTTAATTAACTAAAGTTAGATCAATAATGTGGTTATCAAACTTACACAACCAACACTTGATGAATCATTGTACGAGTTTGCTGCAGAGTTGGTATTGTTTTGAAACATTATCAGATTTTCAAGAAGGCTTTCTTTTAAGTTGTTGCTCCACTCTTATAAAAACTTGGACTAGCTCATCTAGGTCCCTATATGAAAGGAGTTCAACCTTGTCCCTCACTTCCATATTAAGCCCACTAAGGAACCTAGCTAAGCTTGTTCTTTCCTCCTCCTTAAATCCAGCTCTTAAAAGGAGTAGTTCCATTTGTTGTCTATATTCTTCAACACTCATACTCCCTTATCTAAGCCGTTGGAGCTTGTTCATAAGCTCCCTTTCATAGTAGGAGGGAATGTGCCTCTTCCTAAGGGCACTTTTAAGATCATTCCAATACTCTACTAGAGGATCCACATGAATCCTTCTTTCCCTAACAAGGGAAGTAAACCAACAGAGGGCATACCCCTGAAAGCTAGGGGCAGCCAATGGAACTTTTCTCTCTTCACTAATATGATGGCAAGCAAAGCATTATTCAACCTTCATTTCCCAATCTAGGTATGCCTCAAAATTATCTTTTTCATGAAAATATGGGAGGCTAATGTTAACCTCTTGAGGCCTTCTATCCTTTTCTCTTCTTTAAGAATGATGTTTAGTATGTGACCTATGTCGCCCTCCATAATAGTCGCTAAGTTCTTCACTTAAACTCTTGCAAGATTCATGACTACTATAGGAGGCATGTTTTTCTCTTTTAATTTATTTCATTATTTTTCTTCTTTCATCCTCTCTTATTTTCTCTCTTTCATCTTGACTTATTTCTTCCACTCTTTTTTTCCTTTTTTTCTTTTCTCTCTTGTTTTTTTTCCACAATTTAAGGGATCTCAACTCATCTAATATCCTATACAAGGGGTCCTTAGGAGTAGAACCCTCACCATTAACACTAAATAAAGAATGAAGACTCATGTTGGTTCCTAAGTTGTGGTTCTTTCTTGTTGGGGGTTTGAAAACAAAAGGTAAAATAAACTATAGTTGAAACTAGCCAAAATAAACACTAAAAGAGGTGTGAAAGATAAGGTAAAAATTAATTGGTAAAAAGTAAGCTATCTAGGCGGTTTGACAATTGAAGGTAAATGAAATTTAAAGCAAGCTAGATGATTTCCTATGGCTTGGATGACCCTTTGGAGGTCCCCAACTGGCTCTTCACTTAGTCTACACAATTTACACTAAGCTATTACACACAAATAGAGGTTTGGGTGGTCTCTTGGAGACTCCCAATACACCCCTGAAGAATGTCCAAATACAAGGAATTGCAATAGAAAAAATTCAACACTCAATTGTTCTATTACAACAAATTTAAAAAATCAATTAAGGCCTTCAAATTTGTCTTCAATGCTTGTTTGTTTTCTCAAGTGTTTCACTCAAAATTTGGTGAGGCTTTGGTTTCTTCAAATCCAATGGTGCTCTTAGGATGGTTAACCTCCAAGACTGAAAAATCTTCCTTCAAGCAATCCACCAATTTCCTCTTCCAATCCTTATTGTAGGCAACACTTAAACACACAAAAAAAAAAAAAGACAAGCAAGAAACCAAAAGATGAAATGAAAGCTAAACCAAAAAGAAATTTACTATGACATTAATTCAATGAGATTCAAGGAAAAATAAAGCAAAAGGACAGCACCACAAGCCAAGGTGGAACACAAAGGAAGTCCTAGAATGGCACTATATTAGATTGACAAATTAAAAACAAGACTCAAAGAAAAATTCTAGTTATGTCAATTTGGCAACACATCTGAAAGATGAACTGGTGTAGCTCCATGGGGAGCTTATAGGCCTTGGATCTTCTTCATCAATGGAGTCCTTTGCTTCTTGAAGTTTGATGGCAGCGGAATGGAGAATGAGAAAGATGATTGGAGACGCCACTTCAAGGAGAAGATGAGTCTAGAAGAATTTCACCACCATAGGAAGCCATGGATAAGAGCTTGAAGGTAGAAGAAGATGAATGAAGGAGAGGGAGAGAAGGAGCACGAAATTTGTGCCTCAAAAGAAGTCTGATAGTTGAAGTTTAATTCTTAAATGATCAAAGTTGAAAAATGCACACACATAGCCTCTATTTATAGCCTAAGTGTCTCACAAAATTGGAGGGAAATTTGAATTTCTATTCAAATTTCACTTGAATTTGAAATTGAATTTGCGGAGCCAAATTTTGGAGTCAAAATTTCACTAATTATGATTAGTGAATTTTAGCTATGGTTCAGCCCACTAATCCAAGATCAAGTCCTAGATTCTCCACTAAGTGTGTTTAGGTGTCATGAGGCATGTAAAACATGAAGGACATGCACAAAGTGTCACTATATGATGTGACAATGGGGTGTAGCAAGCAAATGCTAACCTCCTCCTCTAAAATTTAATTGGATTGGGCTTCTCCTAATTCAAATAAATTTATTTCCAACCACACACATCAAATATTCACTTAATGCATGTGAAATCACAAAACTACCCTTAATACAAAAACTAGTCTAGGTGCCCTAAAATACAAGGGCTGAAAAATCCTACATTTCTAAGGTACCTTACCTATATTATGGAGCCCTAAATACAAGACCAAAAAATAATGAAACCTTAATCTAATATGTACAAAGATAAGCGGGCTCATACTTAACTCATGGGCACGAAATCTACCCTAAGGCTCATGAGACCCCTAGGGTCTTCTCTTGCATCTTTGGCCCAATCTTCTTGGAGTCTTCTATCCAATGCCCTTGCAGGGTAGGATTGCATCATGAACAACTCCAAGAAGTAAAATAGGCTTGTAATACAACTCAAAATAATAAATAATTTTCAAGCAACTCAAGCATATATATATTTTTTGTTGTTCTAGACATGTATTTGGACATTAATCTTTATCACCTTTTCTTGCTCATATATTTTTGGTTTTTGTTCATTCTTTTTCCATTCTTTTCGTCCAGATGTCTATTTTGTCCAGTTAAAATTTCTACTAAAAACTCGAAGTATTCAAGCCATAGCGGAGTTAAGAAAATAGTGTGTCAGAACTAACAACAAACAGAATTTCAACCTAGAAATTAAGAGTAGTGTTTATGTTGCTTAAGGCTTGGATAGTTACAATTTTTGTTTGCTTCTGCTCAATTGTATTGGAAAACACAATTCAAGAGAGCTTAAGACTTACCTTGATTCACAAATCCAGCAACAATTGTCTTGGAAAATACAATTCAAGAGAGCTTAAGACTTACCTTGATTCACAAATCCAGCCACAACTCAGCACCATACCTCAATTTCTTCATAGGCATCATATAGGAAACTCAAACAAAAAAAAGTTCAACGACAAGACTACTTTTAGGAATTGATTTAGTTAATTTTATGAAATAAATAACATGTATGAATTAGACTCAAAATTCAAATTATAGGATAAGAATTGTAAGAATGCATTAAAAAATGTATCTAGAATTCAATCAACAAAATCAAAATTCAACACAAAATTAGAACATAATGTGACAATTATTATGACTAAACATGACTCTAATACAACATGAATGAAGTGATTTACACTTAAATTTTTGTGTTTTCTTTTCTAATAAATTTTTTGCAAGAAAATTGAGATCTAAAAGTTCATCACAAGAAGATTATGACTAAAAAATGATAGAACCTAAAATCAACACAAAAGCATGATTCAAGAGTTGATCTATATAATTTGAACCATAGAAATGCAAGAATTAGTGTAGATCTAAGATTTAATCGGTTTAGTTTTTTGAATCTACTCTAAACAACACCAAACCACAAGACAATGGAGAAGATACATGGAGAAAACGATGAAGAACAAGGAGCTTGTAGGCCTTGGATACCACATCACCAAGATGAAGATGCTCTTGATACCACATGATGTAGCTCCATTTAGAGCTTGTAGGCCTTGGATCTTCTTCATCAATGGATTCCTTTGCTTCTTGAATATCAATGGCAATAGAATGGAAAAGGAGGAAAGGTTATTAGAGACGCCACTTTAAGAAGAAGATGAGTCAAGAACAAGCTCACCACCATAGGAAGACATGGATATGAGCTTGAAGGTAACAGAAGATTAGTGGAGGGAGAGGGAGAGAGGGGGGCACGAAATTTATGCCTCCAATGAGGTCTAAAATTTGAAGTCTAATTTCTCAAATGATCAAAGTTGCAAAAAATGCACACACAAGGTCTCTATTTATAGCCTAAGTGTCACACAAAATTGGAGGGAAATTTGAATTTCTATACAAATTTTACTTGAATTTGAAATTGAATTTGTGGAGTCAAAATTTCACTAATTATGATTAGTGAATTTCAGCTATGGTTCAGCCCACTAATCCAAGATCAAGTCCTAGATTCTTCACTAAGTGTGCTTAGGTGTCATGAGGCATGTAAAGCATGAAGGACATGCACAAAGTTTGACTATATGATGTGACAATGGGATGTAGCAAGCAAATGCTCACCTCCCCCTTAGGGTGGTCAAAAATTTAATTGGATTGGGCTTCTCCCAATTCAATTAAATTTCTCTCCCAACACACACATCAAATAGTGCACTTAATGCATGTGAAATTACAAAACTACCCCTAATAAAAAAACTAGTCTAGGTGCCCTAAAATACTAGGGCTGAAAAATCCTACATTACTAGGGTACCCTCCCTATACTATGGAGCCCTAAATACAAGGCCCAAAAATGATGAAACCCTAATCTAATATCTACAAAGATAAGTCGGCTCATACTTAGTCCATGGGCACAAAATCTACCCTAAGGCTCTTGAGAACCCTGGGGCCTTCTCTTGCATCTTTGGCCTAATCTTCTTGGAGTCTCCTAGCCATGGCTCTTGGGAGGTAGGATTGCATCATCCCCTCTCCCTTGAAAAGGATTTAACCTCAAATCCAGAGGTTCTTGAAACTTTGGGCTTTTTCCCACAACACCTATAAAAAGAATAGAAACATATATATTAGTGGTGTTGGGTATGCTTGAAGGAACATGGTTTCTCACCAACTCAATGAGTGGTGCTACAAGTATAGAAAAATATGGGACAAACCTTTTGTAAAAGTTTGTTAAGTCCTGGAAGCCCCAAATTTCCCTTATACTTGGTGGAGTGGGCCACTCAGAAATGACCTTTATTCTCTTAGGGTCCGTGGGAACCCCTTGATCACTATTTAAAAAATTAAGGAAAGTAATGCAATAAAACATACATTTTTCTATATTTTCATGTTGATTACTCCTACCAAAAAGTACAACAAACCTAAGGTTTCCCATATGAGCACCTAGGTTTGTATTGAAACCAAAAATAAGAACAAACCTACCTAATGAGTCCCTATGCATGTGAATCATGAAGATGTTGGATTCATGGGTGATTTTACAAAAGAGGGTTGTACCACTCAACACATCATCATACCACCTATTTTGGGCACCAACAAAGCACGAGGATTTAAGCTCTTACAAATTAAACCATCATCCAACAACTCCTTTACTTGAGGAATAACCTTAAGTTCAAGAGGTATGGCAATACTAACAAGTGTTCTTTTACAAAGGAGAAGATGTGGAGGTTGTCTAAGAAGGGAAGTTTCTTTAATGTTTGTCTTTATTACAAAATGACTTTCCTTCTAAGCT
The DNA here is from genome assembly GCF_000004515.6 of Glycine max. NCBI lineage: Eukaryota > Viridiplantae > Streptophyta > Magnoliopsida > Fabales > Fabaceae > Glycine > Glycine max. Next base: position 35,804,457 of record NC_038250.2, on the reverse strand, counting down.
AACCTCTTGGAGGAGACACTACCTCCTTACACTCCTCCTTAACCATTAAAGGTTGTTCTTCTTTTCTTTTTCTATTCTTTTCCTCATCCCATTTGATTTTTATTTGTACTTGATTATTAGCTACCTGTGAAGGTATTTGAGGATGCAACACAAATTTAATGCCAAGATTGGTGAGGGTAATCTCATTAGTTCATTGTAAATGATCTTCCTATCAAATTTTCATGGCCTTCCTCAGAGAATATGCCCTGCCTTCATGGGAACTATATCATAATTAACTTCATCCTTATATGTCCCAATGGAGAAAGGTACCTTCACTTGTTGGTTAACTATCATTTCCCCTTGCTCATTGAGCCATTGAAGTTTATAAGGTTTTGGATGGGGAATGATAGTGAGGTTCAACTTGGAAACCGATCTTGTGCTACAAAAATTGCAACAAGATCCACTATCCAAAATGAGAGAACAAGTTTTATCTAAAATTATGTATCTTGAATGAAAGATGTTCTCTCTTTAGGATTGGGATAGATCACAAGATTGGCCTCCACGAGATGAAGGGAAAGAAGTAGTCTCCTCTTGACTACTATAAATGTCTTGACCCCTCATAATCATGGTTTTCTTTGTGGGGCATTGAGAGGCAGTGTGACCTCTCCCAAGACATTTGAAGAATTTAATGTTGCTAGTCCTTACTTGGGAGCTAGTCTTAGGGGTGGATTTCTCTATGGTCTTACCTTTTTCTTCCTTGTGTTTTGAAGGTGCAACCCCCAAAATTCCTTGGGCTTGGTCGGTCCTTGGATAAGAGCGAAAGCCATAAGATTTTGAAGAAGGCTTTCTTTTAAGTTGTTGCTCCCCTGTTATACAAAATTGGACTAGCTCGTCTAGGTCCCTATATGGAAGGAGTTCAATCTTGTCCCTCACTTCCATATTAAGCCCACTAAGGAACCTAGCTATGCTTGTTCTTTCCTCCTCCCTAAGTCCAAATCTTAAAAGAAGTAGTTACATTTGTAGTCTATATTCTTCAACACTCATACTTCCTTGTCTAAGACTTTGGAGCTTGTCCATAAGTTCCCTTTCATAGTAGGAGAGAATGTACCTCTTCCTAAGGGAACTCTTAAGATCATTCCAATACTCTACTAGAGGATCCCTATGAATCATTCTTTTCCTAACAAGGGAAGTCTACCAATAGAGGGCATACCCTTGAAAGCTAAGGGTAGCCAATGGAACTTTCTCTCTTCACTAATTTGATGGCGACCAAAGAGTTTTCAACCTTCATTTCCCAATCTAGGTAGGCCTCAACATTATCTTTTCCATGGAAATATGGGAGGCTAATGTTAACCTCTAGAGGCCTTCTATCTTTTTCTCTTCTTTGGGAGTGATGTTTAGTATGTGACCTATGTCGCCCTCCATAATAATTGCTAGGTTTTTCACTTAAACTCTTGCAAGAGTCATGACTACTATAGGAGGCATATTTTTCTCTTTTCATTTCTTTCTTTATTTTTCTTCTTTCTTCCTCTCTTATTTTCTCTCTTTTGTCTTGACTTATTTCTTCCACTTTTTTTTCCTTTTTCTTTACTCTCTTGTTTTTCTTTCCACAATTTAAGGGATCTTAACTCATCTTACATCCAATACAAGGGGTCCTTAGGAGTGGAACCCTCACCATTAACACTAGATGAAGAATGAAGACTCATGTTGGTTCCTAAGTTGTGGTTCTTTCTTGTTGGGGTTTGAAAACAAAAGGTAAAAGAAACTATAGTTGAAACTAGCCAAAATACAAACTAAAAGAGTTGTGAAAGATAAGATAAAAACTAATTGATAAAAATCAAGTTATCTAGGCGGTTTGACAATGGAAGGTAAACGAAATTTAAAACAAGCTAGATGGTTTCCTATGTGAAGACTTGGATGACCCTTTGGAGGTCCCCAACTGGCTCTTCACTTAGTCTACACGGTTTACACTAAGCTATTACAAAAAAATAGAGGTTTGGGTGGTCTCTTGGAGACTTCCAATACACCCCTGAAAAATGTCCAAATACAAGGAATTGCAATAGAAAAAATTCAACACTCAATTGTTCTATTACAACAAATTTAACAAAGCAATTAAGGCCTTCAAATTTGTCTTCAATGCTTATTTGTTTTCTCAAGTGTTTCACTCAAAATATGGTGAGGCTTTGGTTTCTTCAAATTCAATGTTGCTCTTAGGATGGTTAACCTCCAAGACTCAAAAATCTTCCTTCAAGCAATCCACCAATTTCCTCTTTCAATCCTTATTGTAGGCAACACTTAAACACAAAAAAAAAAAAGACAAGCAAGAAACCAAAAGATGAAATGAAAGTTAAACCAAAAGGAAATTTAACATGACATTAATTCAATGAGATTCAAGGAAAAATAAAGCAAAAGGACAACACCATGAGCCTAGGTGGAACACAAAGGAAATCCTAGAATGGCACTAGATTAGATTGACAAATTAAAAACAAGACTCAAAGAAAAATTCTAGTTATGTCAATTTGGAAACAAGTCTAAAAGATGAAAAACTCCAAAAAGTCAAATAGGCTTGTAATACAACTCAAAATAATGAACAATTTTCAAGCAAATCAAACATACACATTTTTTTTTGCTATTCTGGATGTGTATTTTGACATTAATCTTTATCACTTTTTCTTGCTCATTTATTTTTATTTTTTGTTAATTCTTTTTCCATTGTTTTCCTCCATATGTCTATTATATCTAGTTAAAATGTCAGCTTAAAACTCGAAGTACTCAAGCCATAGCGGAGTTAAGAAGACAGTGTGCCCGAACTAACAACAACCAAAATTTCAACCTAGAAATCAAGAGTAGTGTTTATGTTGCTTAAGGCTTGGATAGTTACAATTTGTGTTTGCATATACCCAATTGTATTGGATAACACAATTCAAGAGAGCTTAAAACTTATTTTGATTCACAAATTCAGCCACAACTCAACACCACAACTCAATTTCTTCATAGGCATCATATAGGAAACTTAGAAAACAAAAAAAAAGTTCAACAACAAGACTACTTCTAGGAATTTATTTAGAACATGTTATGAACTAAATAACATGCATGAATTAGATTCAAAATTCAAATGATAGGCTAAGAATTGCAAGAATACATTAACAAATGTATCTAGAATTCAATCAACAAAATCAAAATTCAACACAAACTTAGAACATAATGTGACAATTATAATGACTAGACATGACTCTAAGACAACATGAATGAAGTGATTTACACTTAGATTTTTGTGTTTCCTTTTCTAATCGATATTTTTCAAGGAAATTGAGATCTAAAGGTTTGGCACAAGAAGAATATGACTGAAAAAAGATAGAACCTAAAATCAACACAAAAACATGATTCAAGAGTAGATCGATAAAATTTGAACCATAGAAATGCAAGAACAAGTGTAGATCTAAGATTTAATTGGTTTATTTTTTTTTTTAATCTACTCTAAACAGCACCAAACCACAAGAAAATGTAAAAGATACATGGAGAAGAAGATGAAGAACAAGGAATTAAAGTTAATTGACCGAACAAATGATAGAGGAAGCAACAGAACATCACCTAGAGGATGATGCTCTTGATACCACATGATATAGCTTAATGTAGAGCTTGTAGGCCTTGGATCTTCTTCATCAATGGATTCCTTTGCCTCTTGAATATCAATGATAGCAGAATGGAGAAGGAGGAAAGATGATTGGAGACGTCATTTCAAGGAGAAGATGAGTCAAGAACAAGCTCACCACCATGGGAAGCCATATATAAAAGCTTGAAGGTAGGAGAAGATTAGTGGAGGGAGACGGAGAGAGGGGGGCACGAAATTTATGCCTCAAATGAGGTCTGAACTTTGAAGCCTAATTTCTCAAATGATCAAAGTTGCAAAAATACACACACAAGGCCTCTATTTATAGCCTAAGTGTCACACAAAATTGGAGAAAAATTTGAATTTCTATTCAAATTTCACTTGAATTTGAATTTGAATTTGTGGAGCCAAAATTTCACTAATTATGATTAGTGAATTTCAACTATTGTTCATCCCACTAATACAAGATCAAGTCCAAGATTCTCCACTAAATGTACTTAGGTGTCATGAGGCATGTAAAGCATGAAGGACATGCACAAAGTGTGACTATATGATGTGGCAATGGGGTGTAGCAAGCAAATGCTCACCTCCCCCTTAGGCTAGTCCAAAATTTAATTGGATTGGGCTTCTCCCAATTCAATTAAGTTTCTCTCCCAATTCAATTAAGTTTCTCTCCCAACACGCACATCAAATAGTGCACTTAATGCATGTGAAATTATAAAACTACTCCTAATATAAAAACTAGTCTAGGTGCCCTAAAATATAAGGGCTGAAAAATCCTACATTACTAGGATACTCTCCCTACACTATGGAGCCCTAAATACAAGGCTCAAAAATAATGAAACCCTAATCTAATATATACAAATATAAGTGGGCTCGTACTTAGCCCATGGGTCCAAAATCTATCTTAAGGCTCATGAGAACCTTAGGGCCTTATCTTGCACCTCTAGTTCAATCTTCTTAAAGTCTTCTATCCAATGTTCTTGGGGGATAGAATTGCATCACAGTCAACGTCTAAATCTAGGCTAGGGGGACCAAAATTGCATGATTGGATATAAAATGAGGACTAAATGCATGAAAAAATTTAAAGAGGGACCAAATTCGAAATTGGAGACAACTAAGGGGACCAAATTTGTAATTTTGCCTAAAAAATAACTTTTTCTTAAAAAAAATTGGTTTTTGCAAAAACTATCTTACAAAAATCGTCTTAGAAAGTCAACATTCTAAAATAATTTCTATAAAAATCATTTTAGAAAGTTCACATTCTAAGATAGTTTTTGCACAAATAATCTTAGAAAGTTTACTTTCTAAGATGATTAGAAATTCATAAAAATCGTCTTAGAAAATATATTTTTTAAGACGATTTAGAAACCTCAATTTTTAACATTTTTAAAACAAAAAAAATATTTACGATGGTTTTTAAGTAAACCAATGTATAAACCTACATTCTAAAACAGTTTTAAAATTGTTGTGAAAATTGTTAACTTTCAACGATGAAGGATTAAAAATCGGTTCAAAATCGTAACCACAAAAAATCATCTTTTAAAGCATTTTTTATAGTAGTGTCTTTAGGGATATTATTCTTTTCCGAAATTAGAGTTCTTTAATCCTATTATTAATCTGAGGATATTAGATAGTAAAATTATTTTTTAAATAGTGACTGTAGTTATTTAATTGAATTAGAGCTCTTTAATTAAAATTCAATTAATTGTACGTTGTTATTTTCTGTTTTAACAAAATTAGAGTTCTTTAATCCTATTATTAACATTTAGGGATTATACCTTAATTGTGTTTTTAGAAAATTAAACTTATAACTTGCTATTATATTTTTCAAGTTGGTGTGTATATCAGTATATGTAAGCAATTCGTAGGGCTAATTACTTGACCATTATATATGGCACATCAGCGTTTGTGTTTATGAACATTATAGTCTCACTAAATTTTCTACGTAGAATCAACTTAATATAATTCTAAAAACACACTTACAAAATCCAAGTTTCAATCCCCACTTAGGAAATTTCCCATATTTCTCAATACAATATACAATGAGAAAACCAATTGGCCATAACGGCACATCAACGTTTGTGCCTATGAACAGTAGTTTATTTATGGCGGTTACTTTGGTAGTTCCTTCCAATGTGACTTTAAGATAAGTTCATAAGTATGTAGGATCTGTTATATATTATCCAATCATATAATATAGTGAGACTTATTTTTTTGTATTTTTTTATTTTTTCAATTAAAATCTAAAGATCATTTTTTAAATTTGATATTTTTTTATTTTTAATTTAATATTTTAAAAAATAATCCCTAATTAATTTCTAATCTTCCTAATTTTAATCCTAAGCTTTCCTGCGTTCTATCAATCTTGCTAACCATAATTGCGTTCTATCAATCTTTCTCATTATAATCACCTATTTGAGTACCGACTCCACGAGGCCAACAAGTAGAAAAGCGCTCTCCGATCTATTCTTTCTAATCTTAATCCCCAACCTTCCTTCCTTTTGTGTTATTTCTTTTATTTTCTTTGGATGTTGCACGACCATTCTTGCAATTTAAAATGTTAACTGGGGCTGTGTGTATGTGAGTGCGTCACTCTTGAAAGCATCAGCAAAGATTGCAAGCTACGTTGGATATGTCATGCGCAAAATATTAAGTCCATGTTCATCCATTAATTAGTACCAATTTACCCTCTCTACCTAGCACCAATTGAGTTGAGAATCTACTCATCACCTAATGAAATTTATTTTCTTCCCCAAATTATTATCGCATCTTCTCAAATTTATTTTCCGAGAGTGAGGGAATGCAACGGTATTTGACGGTGGGAGATAGTGAGAAAACAGAAGGAAGGAAGGCTGGGGATTAAGATTAGGAAGAATCGATCGGAGAGTCCTATTTTAATTGTTGGCCTTATGGAGCCGGTGCTTAGATACAGTGAGAAAAATTGGTAAAATGTAAAAAAGGTTAGGTTTAAAATTAGGAAGATTAAGAATTAATTAGGAATTAAAGTGTTTTTATAAAAAATATTAAATTAAAAATTAAAAAGATAAAATATTAAATTTATAAAATAGTTCTTAAATTTTAATTATAAAAAATTAAACTTAATTACTTGATGTGATTTGATGTGATAAAATAAGTCACATCACATTAATAATTATATAATATATAAAATATGTATTTTATTTGAAAGTATATCAAAATAGTTTCGATTTATTTATTTATAATTCTAATTAATTTAATACCGTTGTAAGTAGTTGGTTTAATTGAAATTGAATTCAATCTCTTTAAACAATTTTTTTAATTTAAACTTTGTAAATAAAAAAAAACATAATTTAGATAATAGATTGGCCAATCAAATTTTTTAATTAACAGAAATTAATTATTAGTAAAATTGATAATATATTTTACAAATAGTATTATTATCCAAAATCACCTTTATAAGTGTATGATAATTTAAATGTAGTATATGAAGCATCAGTTCATAGTTATCTTCACCTATTTTAGGCAAACATACAGTACAAAATTTTATAACGAGTCACACGAAATGAACTTATGCACAAAAACCGTCAGGCACACACGTAGTACTCAGCACCAAACAGATTAAATTAAAATGCAGCAAACACATGAGCATGTGACAGACAAGCTTTCCATATTTTTTTGTTTTGAGTTTTCACTTGCAGGCATGCATATACATTTTTCCGTTCTCGCGAGACCACACCTACATTCATGCCATAACTTCTATTGTAATGTATATCTGTTAGGTAGGAATACCCATATGAATTTTTTTTGTGACACAAATATAATGAGAATGAGTTATTTTAATTAGTTTGTCCCTAATTAATTGCAATGCATATCTCTACCATCTCTTTCAATACTACATGTATCTTGCCACAAACGGTTGCCACATAAACCAAAACTGCCTTTTATTCCAATTCCAAAGCGGCAAAAGCATTTTCTCCATTATTAATTAGTGGAACTAACTTTTATTTATTTATTATTTATTTATTCTTTTTAAAATTTGGCTTAATTGCGATTAAGAAAGCCTAACCACTAATCATTTAGTGACACGTAAGGACGTATGTAATAGCTGGACTTACGACAGAGTTCAAAAGCATTAAAGCTGTTTTGACCTTAAACGTTTTGTTCTTTTTCCTCCTTTTTCTGTATTTATTTTTTCCGACACATTTTTTTGAGTATTTTTATTTATTTAAGCCTGAGCTCCAACGAAATAAGTCGGCTTTTGTTTTATACATTGTTTTAGCCTTTCATGTATTTTGGGTTTTTCTGGACATGGTCCATAAACCTAAACAAGTCTTATAAATATAAAGATAAAATATTGCGAATTTGACAAAAATAAGGTCAAAATTTCACTGGTGAACTATTACTGTCTTTTAGTTTTCTGGGCAGCATAATATCTTTGGCTAAAGTTAATTTTGTATGCTTCTGGCCAGAATTGTTTTAGAAAGCATGATAACTTGTATGAGTAATTTAAATTGTATTAACGTTGCAAAGTTAGTTCCCTAGTTGTTGGAGCCTACACACAAATACAAACAACTAGAGCTTGTAAATTGTTAAGCGAACGAAGTCATCTATACCACTGGAATTATACTAACTACTAAGTGCTAACTAATGTATGGACAAAAGCAAGCCATTATTGAGCACATAACCAAAAGAAAAACAAGAGTACTTTGGGCACAATCATCCACTCGTTTTAATTCCCATTATCAACCAATATCTCGAAGTCTGAAAAATTATTTTAGCCTTTTTCACAAGTTTGGACAAATAAAGCATACTGGAAATGGAGCAAGCAATGCTTCTTATTTATACATATTTCTTGTTCAATGTTTGTTATAATATTTTTTTTATTTGTAGAAATCAGAATACTTTGATAGTTGTTATAACATTTAAAAGTAGTCATAATTAAATACGTTGCATTATTACATAAATTATCATTCATTTTGTTGGTTATCAAGTAGTTTTGAGATTTTGATAGTATTAACTTTAGATTTAAAAAAAATATTCAAAAGGCTATTTATTTTCTGTACCAATTAAGGCTGAAGATTATTTTTGGTTTATTACAATACTATTAGGAAGCTAAATTATTTCACAATCATATTATTCGATTTATTGAAGAGTAAATCATTAAATTTGATCTTTCAAAGTTATACACTTCATCATCGGAAGTTTCTCAAAAGCTTTAGTTGACATCATGATATTAGTTCTCTAAATTCTTTTATATAGAGAGATGAGATATCAAATTATATTGGCCAAGCTTTTGACAACTATTACATCATTATATAATTTTCAATTGAATAATATTTTCTTAAAACTCATCGTCGAATTGAAAATTTATTTCGCATAGATCATATATGCAAATTTCATATTAATCTAAAATCATTTGTCACCTCATTCATATAGATTAAAATTGACGTAGTATAAACATTTTAAAATATGGATAATTTGATTATCTTTTTGTTGTTGTTCAATTTTGACAAATTTAACACAAATGATCTTAGAAAGATATAGATATAATTCAACGATTGGATTAATAAAAATCATATTATATATTAAGTTATAAAAATGATGTAATGATTAAAGAAAAATTTAACAAATGAAATGACATCAGTAACTTGGGAAGATTGAATCAAATTAGGACTAAACAATGTTTGATCCAAAAAAAAATTCTAGGTGGGGGTGAAAAATAGTCTGATATTTTTTCAGATGAAAAATAATATAAGCTTTATTAAAAAGGCATTAGACAAATTGGAAAAAATAAAAATTAAAAGAATAAAGTAGGTAAATTTAGTATCATTTTTTTATCTTTTATAACTTTTTATATTCATTTTTGTAATAAAAAAATCTTATGTAGGAAATATCTATTTTTTTATAGGGGCAAAAAAATATTTACTTCAGCAAGCTCCATTTGGATCACAACCCCTTATTATTGCACTATAGATCTAAAACCACTCAAGGACCCAAACCATTCTGATTTGAGATAGCATGGATCACCCATTCAAAGTATGGAAATATTGTTTCCAATACTTGGAGGAAGAGGATGATGGAGCAGAAGCTCTGAACCATGTAAAAGATGATTCCATTAAGTTTAATTTTGACACTTTTGGATTTATATTTGCTAGAAAACATAAAATTGAAGGAAGAATTAGAGGGATTAAACTAACTTTGAAAACAATGCATATTCTCTCCATTAGTAAAATCTTCATCAGGAGTTGAAAAAATTAGTAAAAATTGATTCTTGCTCAAGAAGAAATCCACTATTGCCAAAAATCCATTGATTGTTGGATTAAGCTTGGTAATAGAAATACACATTTTTTCACGCACAAATAAAGATTCATAGAGGTAGAAACAAAACTCATGGCATTTATATTCATAATGGCATCCGATGCACGGATGAAGAGATGTTATGTGAAGAAGTTGTTTCCTTTTATGAAGGTCTCCTTTGTTCAACTGAAGCAGCACATAGAAAGGATAATAAAGATAATTTGTTTTTCCCAACAATGGATCAAGAGGCAACCATGAGTATAACAAAGTATTATTGTGGAGTAATTCAAAGTGTTAACTCATGTGAGTTTAGTGGTTAACTATGTTAGGTATATAGTTAAGTATAATTTTACTAATAAGTGGTTAACACTATTTGTTAGAGTGGTTAACTCAATTGTTTTTGTTATGTTATATGATATAAGCGACTTGTGTATAAATACCTATGTGTAGCACAATGAATACAAGTGATTGTGTGATCAATAAGATTTCTTTCATTCCTCTCATTTCTATTTAGTGTGTGTGTATGTGTTCTTTCCCTCATTTCCAACAAATTGGTATTAAAGTTTCTTACAATCAAAGACCTGTGTGTGTGAAAGTGATTCAGAGAGAACCTTTTGTGTTTGATGGTTGGATCAAACAACAATCTGCCTACACAATTGCCAATTCTTGAACACAAGAATTGGGATAAATGGTGTGTGCAAATGAGGGTATTGTTGAAGTTCCAAGGTGTGTTGGACATTGTGATGTTTAGGTATCAAGAAGTAAGTGAAGGTTCTTTAGTTGTAGAGATAGCAGCCCAAATAGAGAATGAGAAGAAGGATTGCAAGGCTTTATTCTTGTTGCACCAAAGTGTGGACACAACCAACTTCAACAAGATAATTGTTGCAACCACTATGAATGAGGCATGGGAAATCTTGGAGAAATGTCATGTCGGTGCTGAAAAGGCAAAGAAGGTGAAGCTTCAAACCAAGAGAAGATGTTACAAGTTACTGTAGATGGAAAAAAATGAGAAGCATGTTAAAGGAGAAACAACTTTCTCACTATTTTTGGGGAGAAGCAGTTGTCATTGTTGCTTACATTCTGAATAGATGTCTTACAAAGAGAATCACATAGATGAAGAACAAAGGAGTGAAGAATGTGATCCTCAACCAGAGAGTACAACCTGTATGACCCTGCTGAATGATACCCAACAAGTATCATTAACTCACTCTTGTCTTCCAGATTATTTCTCTTCTCATTTGGATATGA
>NC_038250.2:35769135-35793244 GCF_000004515.6 Glycine max | reverse complement strand
TTGTTGGACATCTATTCAAAATGTAAGCTATAGTGACAACTACTTCTACCCAAAAATAGTGAGAAATTTGTTTCTCCTTCTACATGCTTCTAATCATATTGAGTAAAGTAAGCCACAACTTATGGGGAATTGGTTCACTTGACTTTGTTGGTTGTAGGAGAACCAATCCATTTTGATGATGCAATCAACATCGAATTGTGGAAAGAAGCTATGATTGAAGAACTTCATGCATTTGAAAGAAATCAGAATTGGGAATATGTCGAACTTCCTTATAATAAACGACCAATTGTTGTTAAATAGGTGTTTAAAATGAAGGATAGGCCAGATGGTTATATGGCTAAGCATAAAGCAAGATTAGTTGCAAAAGGTTTTTTTAAAAGAGAAGGCTTAGATTTTTTAGAGGTGTTTCCACCAATAGCAAGGCTTCAAACAATAAGGCTAGTAGTTGCATTGGCCAATTTCAAAGAGTTGAAATTGTTTCAGCTTGATGTAAAGTAATTTTTTCTCAATGGACCTCTTGAGGAGAAAGTCTATGTGCTACAACCTCTTGGATTTGAAGTAAATGGGAAAGAAGATAAGGTGTTCAGACTAAGGAAAGCCTTGTATGACTTAAAGCAAGCCCCTCAGGCTTGGAACAAAAGACTAGATTCATTCTTACTACAGTTGGGCTTTGTTAAATGTTTTGTGGAGCATGGGATTTATGTGAAAGCCAAAATAGATGTTGATTTGATCTTGGTCTATTTGTATGTTGGTGATTTGCTCATTACAGGAAGTGATTAAGGAGAAATTGAAGACTTTAAAGTGAAAATGAAGTCTGAATTTTACATGATTGGTTTGGGTGAGTTGGCATATTTTCTTGGCATCGAGTTTGTGCAGACTGGTAGAGGGATCATCCTACATCAAAAGAGATACATTCATGAAGTCTTCAAGAGGTTTAATAAGGTTGACTACAACATAGCACTAACACCACTAGATGCCAACATCAAACTAGTCAAAGATGAGGCAAAAAAGTTAGTTGACAACACTTTGTTCAAACAATTAATTGGCTCCTTCAGGTATGTGTGCAACAACAAACCAGATATTTCCTATGGTGTAGGCCTTGTTAGTAGATTTATGAAAGATACTAAGCAATCACATCTAGTTATAGCCAAGAGATTTTTGAGATATTTGAAGGGAACTTCATATTTTGGAGTTTTGTTTCCTAAAAAAGAGAACCAATGCAGAATTGAGATGTATGGATACTCAAATTCTAATTGGTGTGGAGATAAGGTGAATAGGAATAGCACTATGGGATATTGTTCAGATTTTGTGGTGCACCAATTTCATGGTGTTCAAAGAAGCAAGATGTAGTAGCTTTATCTTCATGTGAAGTTGAGTACATAGTTGACTGTCATTTTGCATGTCAAGCTTTGGCGCTTATATCTTTGCTTGAAGAAATGCATTTGGGACTCAAGAGTGTTATGCAATAGTTGTGGACAATAAATTAGAAATTAGCTTGGCTAAGAATCCAGTTGCTCATGGGAGGAGCAAACATATTGAAACTAAATATCATTTTCTTCGTGATCAAGTTAATAAAGGGAGATTAGAGTTGTGTTTCTGCAAGTTTGAACAACAAGTTGTAGATACCCTAACTGAAGATTGCAAGATGTAAAGAATTGAGGAGAATGTTGAATGTGGTGTCTTTAGAAACTTTGATTTAAGGAGGAGTGTTGCAGAGTAATTCAAAGTGTTAACCCATGTGTGTGGTTAACTTTGTTAGGTATATAGTTAAATGTGACACCCTCTACCCTCACAAATAACGAATAAAAGGAAATAAAATCATGTGGAAATTTTTATAAAAAAAAAAAAAAAAACACATTGACCTTAGAGTGTGTTTGGATGGAGAAATTTAAAATTCTAAGAAATTTTAAATTCTAAGAATTTCAAATACTTCAATTGAAATTCTTTTATTTTCAAAATTTTGTGTTTGGATAAAAAAAATTAAAATTATGAGGATGAAAAAAATGAATGAAAAAAAAAGAGAAGATATGGTTGGTGTGCTAGTTATACATGTTGTTCCTCTATGCTCACATCTGATCGATATTTTAGGAGCTCAGACGATGTTTCTTGAAGAAGACGGTAAGAAGAAAATTTCAATTTCTCACATTTTAGAAGGAAATTGAAATTCCAGATTTTTAGTTGTTTAAAATTCTGTTTTAAAATTCCAAAATTTTAAATTCTTCATAAAAAAGCATCCAAACAATGAATTCTAAATTATAGAAATTCAAATTCTCTGATAAATTACTTTCATCAGTTAAAGTTCTCTATCCAAACGCACTTTTAAATTAATTTCATAGATAAAGGGTTCACATTCACTTAATGAAAACATTGTAGAAATTGTTCAAATAAAAACAAAGTTATCTCGGCTTAAAACAAGGCCGTCCATGCTGAATAAAAAAACTAAAATGGAAAATGTAATGCAATCATATCATTCACGGAAATTATAACATGCGAAGTACAATCCTATGCCCCAATGTAACAACCTACCTCGTAACTACGATATCAACACTCTAATATGCGATAATTTTAATTTTTATAAAAAAGAACTCCCTTAATTTGCTTATGAAAATGGAAGTAATTTTGTCCCAACATACATTCGCTAAAACATACACATTTAATTAGGTGAATATATATATATATATATATATATATATAGGAACAACAACTTAGTACACGTCATCCACATGATGAAAAATTAAAATTTGTTCATGCATATAAGTAAAATCTGAAGTTTACATCTTTGATTCAACAAAATGACTCATAACCCAATTATGGAGGAGTTGATAAACAAAATATAACTCTCTCCCAAAATAATACCAACGTCGTCACTTTGGCTCGGCGGCTCCTCACCAGAATCTTACTCCCTACACCCTGCTACTGTCATTTTGTTCCCACGAACAATGTTCGTGATCATCACAGGTATCAATCACACGATACAAAATTGCAAGGGTGAGTTCATTATAAAATGAACCAATACCAAATCCAAATAACCATAATTAGCAAGAAACATAGGCAAACATTATGAGCTTACACAACATTCATTATTCAACACTCACATCCAACAATTATTCATCCTCCACATTCAACAATTACTCATCATCCATATTCAACAATTTCTCATCGTCCATCCATGGATCCAATCAAGACTGCACGGAATGATGCATGCACCTGACTCAACTCTCAGATGCAATGTGGTACGTACCAACAACCAAATCCCAGGAAATAGCCTAAGCGTGTCCACACGACACTCTCACTTTGAAAACCATGCAGAGTTCGTCGAGACCACCCGGTTGTGCACGTAACTGCCCCCCCATAGGTGATCAGCTTGGGGCCCAAAGAAGTTCCCTACCAAGTGACAAGCCCCCTCAGTACAAAGTACACTCTGCCACAGTTATTCTATTTCCTGTGTCATATGAGCTATGAACATGGCCAAAAGCAAGTGCCAAAGACCATGGACCAATTAAAGCGCCTAAGCATCCCCTCAGAAATGCTTAGATTCTTTAATAACGCTTGTCCCCCATGAATGGGCCATCCGACAAGGTCAGTGCACTCCACCCCCCATGAACATACACTACATACGATGTATGAACGTGGCCCAAAGCAAGTGCCAAAGACCATGGACCAATTAAAGCGCCTAAGTATCCCCTCAGAAATGCTTAGATTCTTTAATAACGCTTGTCCCGCACGAATGGGCCATCCGACAAGGTCAATGCACTCCACCCCCCATGAACATACACTACATACGATGTATGAACGTGGCCCAAAGCAAGTGCCAAAGACCATAGACCAATTAAAGCGCCTAAGCATCCCCTCAGAAATGCTTAGATTCTTTAACCACGCTTGTCCCCCACGAATGGGCCATCCGACAAGGTCAGTGCACTTCGCCCCCCACGAACATACACAACATCCAACGTATCGAACATGGGCACCATCAAGTGTAATGACCATGGACAAATTAAAGCGCCTAAGCATCCCCACAGCAAATGCTTAGATTCTTTAACCACTCTAGTCCCCCATGAATGGGTCGTCTGACAAGGTCAATGCACCCCCCATGAACATACACAACATGCACATGCCAATGCATTTCCAAAATCAATCAACATTCCATTTTCATATCATTCTCAACATAGACATCATCTCGTCTCAATGACGTTATCAACAACAACAACAACCTCATTTCATATTCACATAATCATCAACAATAACATTAATTCATGTTGACATGGTCTTTATTGACAGCATCATCTCAAATCAATATCATCATAATTACCAATATCACTACACGTCAATTAAAATCCTCAATAGCGACATCAACAATAAATCGCATTTCGCACATATATATTTCTTTCATGCCTGAGATTCACACTCCCAGGTCTTCAAACAACACAAATCAAATAAAGACAACAATATCATTCATCACAATAAATATATATATCGCATCCCATTCGTCAAAACATAGTTTTTCCTAAAAACCAGCATGCAACATCAATATCAAATGTATCGCATTCCATTAGTTAAAAGCATTATTTCTCTTGGAAAACCCGCATGCATATCAAGGACAATTATATCGCATCCCATTAGTTAAAACATCATTTTCTATAAAGGAAAAATCAGCATGCAACAAGGACATGTAGTTATTCTCATAGCTAGGTTCTCTGACCCTAACTATGGTGTTAAAATGGTAAATTTTATAATAAACTCCTCTCACCTATTGTGAGCTACCCACGGGTTCCTCGTCACGTCACTTGGAGATTTCTTTTTGGTCCCCACTCGTCGGTTCCACGTAAGCCTTTACCATGCCAAAACAAAGGAGACGTAATATGGACTTCAGAAATAAAGCTAGTGACAATATTCTGAGTCAAAACCCTTGTCAACACGTAAGGGCTAAAGGGCGTTTCGGGTTTTAGAAAAAGAAACATCATTTTGAAATTCCGATCACGCCAATGTGACCGAGGTTCAATGAAGGTCACAAAAATAACACCCATTTCATGAAAAGATAACGTTTACAAAGTCTCTTTCTCTAGGGTTTTTCATAGGAAGCGCAAAACATACAATAGAGGTTTCCAAACTCAGAATGATGCAAAGGTAAGATGAAACTAACAAGAAACAAGCATAGATTCACGGTTACCTCGAAGGAAAATGAAAGCTCAGATTAAGGCTTCGTTCTCTACCAAAACCGCGAGCCAAGTTGGAAGATTCCGCTTCGGTTGAAGGGTTCCTCTCGGTGTGGGGTTTCAATGGAGAACAATGGCGGTTTGTGGTGGCTACTGGTGGCTGTGGATGATGGAGAAAGATCTTGGAACGTTGGAAATGATTTTGGAAGAAAGAAGGAGAAGAAATGGCATTTTTCCAAAGCTACACGAAAAGCAAAGGCTGAAACACTCAAGTGTTTCTGCTTGCGGGAAAGGAAGCGCTCCTCACACGCCAGACGTCATATCGAAGATCGCAACGGTCAGGTCGTGGACATCTGTCCTGTGAACCTCCAGACAAATTTCAAGAAGATTCAACAGTTAGCGAAGGATGGGCAGCATTTTTATCGAGACAACTTCATGTAGCTTCCTTGAGAAGCTTCATTAAAAGGCTTCCTCAAGAAGCTTTCTCGTGGCTTCTTTGAGAAGCTTTCTCAAGAGGCTTCCTCAAGAAGCTTCCTCGTGGCTTCTTTGAGAAGCTTTTTCAAGAGACTTCTTTGAGAAGCTAACGTTTTAACTACTAACACTCTTTTAATAACTAAACTCACCTCCTTGAAAATAATTACGGATAAAATAACACAACAAATATAATCAAACATCAAACATAATTACTAATAATATATAGATGTATATCAGGGTGTTACACCCAATGTCACACTTATCAGAGCATGTCCCTATCACGGACTAAGTCTCTCCATCTCTAGCGTGGAATTCATCATGTGATGACTCACCTGAACAAAATGGCAATCAGCCCAAACACAAATACACATCGAGAATGAGTTATCACATTCATATATAATAAAATATTAGAGCATGTAAAACATACAATACTTAAAGTTGAATTTATATAAATAACATCATTTCATAAAATCACACATTATTCACATCCATTCAAGTTCACACACTCTAGAAAATAATATCAAACCACAATTGTTAACTCAATGGAAGTCAGACACAAGCATTATGCAAGAATTATACTAAGACTCAAGCTTATATGCAATGTGGTATCATATCAGTGAAAAATCACATTGGGGTGCTTAGGAGTACATAACAAGACACACCACACAATGGGTATGTCAGGTCACTCTCACTAAGTAAAATCATAGGGAGACCAATCAGGGTCACGCTGTTTTGCGAGAATGCTCCAACCATGTGAGATCGACACAGGCTTAAAGGAGCACTCAAACTGGGTGACCCCCAAGGCCTACACTACGAAGAGTCTGTCAGGGCCTCTCCCTCCTGATTCAAGTCCAACCCCTAAAATATTTTTTTTTTGCACGCATACACTGTTCATGAATTATACAATACCCACGACATCACACATATATTTCCAACATATTTAACAAGTTGCGCTACAATTTCACCCTTGAAGATCCTAACTAGGAATCCTACACTTATAACTCATAGCTCACAAGATAAGTAATATCACTACAAGTATTAATCACCCACTCATTTACAACCCTATCTCATGTCTACAATTTAACATTTCACAATTTAACTAATTACAAAGTATACTTAACAATTAAATAAAAATGTATAATAATAACAATAACATACAACATCTAACTTCAAGACTTATAAACAAATAAATATAACATACATGTGATTGATATATATATATATATATATATATATATATATATATATATATATATATATATATATATATATATATATATATATATATATATATATATAAAACATATAAAATACATAAAATGTATTAAATATATATTAATATAAAATAATCACAATAATATCAAACATATCATTAAGTAAATACAAATTATATATAACAATAAAAATATATACTTAAATTGATTTATATGAAAAACATGTATACCTATATTCTAAATATATTTCAACTAAGTCACCAACATCAAGAAAAAGCCTAATTATAATGTGAACATAACTTTAGTTAATTTCTTCAAATGATTTTAGTCAATTCAATTATCTAATAATCCCTGCATATGAATTCCATGACGAGAAATCGCCCATGCGAAATAAAATATAAAGTTTGTGAAATAAGAGTGTGTCA
Organism: Glycine max; assembly: GCF_000004515.6. Taxonomy (NCBI): domain Eukaryota; kingdom Viridiplantae; phylum Streptophyta; class Magnoliopsida; order Fabales; family Fabaceae; genus Glycine; species Glycine max. The sequence goes on along the minus strand of NC_038250.2, from coordinate 35,785,978 downwards.
ATATATGTACATGTATACACTGCAGTGTGAAAAAATTAAAAAAATAGAAATAAAATAAAAATCTACAAGATTGAAAGGCCAACATATCTGATATAAAAAAAATTTCTACCACTTAATATTTATGCTAATTATAAAGAATCCTAATCCCTAAGGTACACACCCAACATAGGAATACATCAATTTTACAACAAATTCGCATCAGAACACCAATTGGTCCATCAAACACACTCAATCCGCGATTAAACATGAAAACATAAAAATTGATCCTCTAGAAATCCCTACGCATGTTCATTCTAATCCCCAATCGTTAGTAACTCATCCTTTACCTCGATATAGTTGCTCAAGCGTTCTTCATTAGCAATTGACATTTTTGGTGCTCTCTAGAGCTCCTCCTCCGGTTGCTCTGTTAAGGTTCATGTGCGTCAGAAAAAGAAAAAGAAACATAGGGTGTTTTGTAAAAGCTGCTTGTTAATTTGTTGGCAAGTGTACCAAATTCGTCACAGATAGTAAAGTACTCGGAAGTCCGAGTGTGGACTCCACAGGGACTTTGTTTGTACTTAGATTAATGCAAACCCAATCTAAAAGCAATAGATAAAGAATTTAAAATAAAGATAAAAAAAATATAGTAGATAAGATAAAGATTTAAAAGAAAGGGTAAAAGATTTAAAGATAAAATATTTAAATTAAGATATGATAAAGATAAGAGAAAATAGAAGATAAAAAAATAAGATAAGAAAAGTAAAAGATAAAAATAGAAGATAAAATCAGAATATGATAAGGTTGGGACCTGGCCTGCCTTGTTTGCCTAGGATGTATGAGTTTATGATTTTTCTTTATCAAATTAGGTGACTCTGTTCTACCCACATCTGTTCAATTACTTGCCCCTGATTCCTCATGATGACAAGCCTATTTTATTTATCTATCTTCCAAATTCCTTTGCAAAGACTCAACAAATAAAATGCATGAAGTATGAATTCTAGATGTTTGCAAGAATGCATGGGCATAAAATAATCATTTTATTCCTAGCAATGACTTTCTTATGAAATCCTTTCTTTTTGTTCTATTAGAAGTTACCCTCTTCCGAGTGTCTAACCCCTAAAACCAATGCATGCATACCTTCTTTAAATCTTATTTAGAAGTTACCCTCTCCCGAGCGTCTAACCTCTAACAAAATATAAAGATGAATAATGCAAGATAAAAGCAGAAAAGATAATAGAATAGAAAACACCTTTGCATTGATAAATAGTGAGTACATCATACATCGCTTGACTTTTAGGCCTGCCAGACCCTAGCTAGAGGCTTAGCCACTCATGGTCATTGAGGGCTTTACAATGAGAAAGGGGGTGAAAGAAAGAGAGGGAGTAAATGAAACCCCTAGGAGAGGGGGTTGTTGTGTGTTTCTCCTCCTTGGCTTGACTCTCTTTTTATAATTGTTGGAGTGGACTTGGGCCTGATGCTAGAAATCTTTCTTTTTTGATATTTTTGATATCTTTTGGATTTGTTTTGCTTGTAATCATATCTTCTTGAGATTTCTTGATATTTTGGATATTTTTTTGGATCTTTTTCTCCTTTAATCTCTCCTTTTCATATCTGCAAGCCATAAATGAGAAAAATATCAAATCTTAATATTTAAGCCAAAGATAACTGCTAAATTAATATTTTTAAAGATATTTTCAATATATTTTTATTATCAAAATAACTCATATTTAGCAGTTATCAAAATCTCCCAAATTAAAACTTTGTTTGTCCTCAAGCAAAAACAAAAATGAGAGCAGGCTCTGAATGCTTCAACACTTTCAATAGCTGCAATTTTTTTCAAACTCTTTCAACTGGTCCTTTCTGCATTTGTCATAATCTCACAATGGAAGCACAAACAACATCAAGATGAAAATGGTTAGTATCAGAAATTAATCAAGTTGGCTTGCCTCACTTTCCTCACAAGGTTAGTGTTTCTCTGTGCGCACAAGTGTTTGGGGTGAGTGTTTGAAATTCTACGACCTGCAATTAAGATTCCCAAATTTTTGCACTTCTTCTCAGTTAAAGTTATTCTTACTTACACTTGGTGGATCACTAAGGACTTTTATTGGCTTGTAATGGGGCCTGGCTAAACAACAAATCATGGTTTTTCTGGGATATAAAAAACTTAGGATTATAAGAGAGCATGCATCCTTAGAAAAACTTTCACTTATTTCTTGCCTAGGCTTATTTATTTTTCAGCCTTTATTCCTCTAACAGCACTTTTCTTCTTGGCACTTACGACACCTCTCTTTTTCCGCCCTTATTTCAAAGTTTTTTTTTTAACCTTAGCACTTATGGCACCTCTTTCTTTATGCCCTTATTTGCAATCTTTTTTTTTATATAAGAATACTTTGGGCTTACAAGCTTCTGAGAGTGCCTTATTGTGTGCTTTTTTTTTGGGTAAGAATACTTTGGGCTTACAAGCTTCTGAGGGTGCCCTATTGTGTGCTGTTTTTTTTTTTAGACAAATTCCCTTAGCAATCCCCCAAATTAAGGACTTATCATAACTTGAAACCCTTATGCTTTCTTAGAACCCTAAAACAAGGTCAAGGATATCAAAATTAAGCTCAGGGGTTTATTCAAACAAATCATTATTACTTTTGGCTCAACAGGGGTGCAAGGGATAAATTCATCACAGGTTAGCTTTTTGGCTGAGTGGCTAAAATAAAAAGAAACATGGCCTTGATCATATCCACCTTATGTAAATAATCTAACAGTCTAAGAATGATGCAAAATTAATAATTTAAAAACAGACGTTCTCTCATAATTAAGTTCACACAGCTCACCGGGACAAGATAAAGTTATCGGCTTACCGAACCATGATCTCTTTCCATCAAGCTAACCTTTTCTCTCTTTGTGATTCATGTTCCACTGTTTGACTGAGTCTTGCTTCTAGGAAACCAGTATTTTCACAATTGTCATGTAGCATTTCAAGTGTTGAATTCTTCAGAAAAAGCCTAAATAGTGACTTCACAAATATCATGCAATCTTTATTCAATGACTAAATTTAAACTACTGGAATTAAATTGCTGAAATCAAAATACACAAAATCAAAATAAAGAAAGGAAATAACACATAATGCAATTAACTAAAAGAAAGATAGGGTAAGAAATCCTGGGTTGCCTCCCAGTAAGCGCTTCTTTAACGTCATTAGCTTGACGAATCAAATGCCTTCAAGGTGGCATGAAGGTCACGTAGAACACATTTTCCTTGCATTTTCGCCTCTTAGCTAGAGACGCCATGAAAATCGTGTATTCTGGAAGCACCTTCCACATTATTGCAAGAGAAGTGGTAGCGATCAAGGAAAGAATGACACTTAAGGCTTTCTCATGTTTTCCATGTCTTTCTTCCATGACAATAAGTTGATGAGGAGGGGTATTGACTTGGAGAATGTTTTCCTGTTGAATTTCTACTTGTGAGTACTTCTCCCATTATTGTGCTTTCTCCTCATTTCTTTCTCTTTCTTCCTTCTTTTCTCCTTCCTCATCACGCACATCTTCCTCAGTTTTCTTTTTTTTCTTTTCTCTCTCAGTGAAAATTAACTTGCAATCCTCTTTGGGCTTCATCTCAGCATTTACCGCAAAGGTTTCAGTGGGCCTTTCAGTAACTGACTCAGCTAGTTGGCCTATTTGTACCTCCAAATTTTTTATTGCTGCATCAGTCCTCTTCATATGTGACCTTGTTTCCTGCATGAACTGTATTAGCAATTCTTCTATATTAGTGGGCTTCTCTTGGTGACTCGGCCCCTGGCTAGGATGCTGATAGGGTGAACCCCCTTGGTTGAAGTTATTACTTGGATAATATCTCCAATCGTGGTCCAGTAAAAAATTATCGCTCTGATAGAATCTTGGTGGTCCTCTTTGATGGAATCCTTGATGATTATGATTGCCCATGTAGTTGACTTCATTGGATGCATCGTCTTGGACCATGCATAAGCCTGACTTATGTGTTCCTCCACATATGTGACATCCCCCTACCTGCATAACAGAAGAGTGAGAAGGACTTACCGCTTGTAGTTGCTCTGGAAGCTTGTTGAAGTTCTCTGTCAGGGCTTCTATTTGTTGGGACAACAACTTATTTTGAGCCAAGGTTGCATCTTGAGTGATGAGTTCTAGAAGGCTTCTTTTTGTTGGGGCATATGTACGATCACGAAGAATGGCATGATCACTAGCCGCCATGTTTTCTATTAACTCCATCGCCTCCTCCGATGTTTTTAGCTTGATCTTACCTCCTGTGAATGCATCTAGAAGCTGCTTTGATTGAGGTCTCAGACCATCTATGAAAATGTTTAGTTGCACTGGTTCACTGTACCCATGTGTAGGCGTCTTCCTGAGTAGTCCGTGGAAACGGTCAAGCGCCTCGCTGAGGGATTCGTTAGGAAATTGATGGAATGAAGAGATTTCCCTCTTCCATTCAACGGTCTTTGATTCTGGGAAGTATTTCTTCAAGAATTTCTCCACCACCTCATCCCATGTCTGCAAGCTGTTACCTTTGAAGGAGTGTAGGCACCTTTTTGCTTCCCCTGCTAGTGAAAAAGAGAAAAGATTGAGGCGTGTTGCATTTTCAGGAACTCCAACTATCTTCACCGTGTTGCAAATATCGATGTATGTGGCCAGATGTTCATATGGATCTTTGTAACATCCCAATTTTTGTAATCTAAATTAAAAAGGATTGTTATTTATAAATAAATAGAGTTTTAGAAAAATGATGAGATTTTATAAATAAATAAATAAGGAGATATAATTATTAATTAAAATAATGATTTGAGAGAAAATGAGAAGGGTATTTCATTTATTTGTTTGATAGAAGATAAAATAGAGTTTGTTTTTATAAAATAAATAAATAAATAAATATAGAGCAAATAATAGGCTGAGTACCCTAGGTATAAATAGTTATGTTAAGTCAGGTGCCTCTTTTTGGCCTCATTTTCGTTTTTCCCCTTCTCCTCTCAAAACCCTTTCTTTTTCCCGTAGCCCACCAAACCTGTCTCAGAAAAATAACGATCTCGGACTCGTTCACCGTTGGATCGTCGTGAAATTTTACTACCACGTTCGAAATCCAATTTTGAACATTCGCACCGTTGCGAATTTCAAAATCATATCTGAGCTTAGAGGAAAATCCTTCGCATTGTAACATTTTAATTTCCCGCATAAACCCAAAACTGTCTTGGTAAAACTATGATCCCGGTTTCGTTAACCGTTGGATTTTCATGAAATTTGGATATGCTGTTTGAAAGTCAATGGCTCACACTTCCACCGTTGGGATTTTCGATATAACATTAGTAGAGGGGGAAAAAGGAATCGCATGAAGACAGTACAAGTGGAGGTTTCAATCCCTTCTCCGTCTCTCTGACGTTTGGGAATTCTATCGGAACAGTCGGAAGAATAACTGAAGGAATCTTAGAGAACCGCTAGAGATGTTACTATCGCTGGCTGAAGACACGTGAGTCCGCTCAGAGGTAAGGGATGAGTTTATCGCAATTGGGGGTTAGAATGAACATGTGTAGGGATCCTTAGAGAACTAAATTTGGGTTTATTTTACGATGTTTATTGAATTATAATTTTCCCTTTATGATTATAAATACAATATTATTGTGTTCTAGGTACCAAGTGATGTCCTGATGAGAATTGATTGATAAACTTGAGTGCTCTTGATGTCTTTGTGTTTAACCCATGATTTTGATTAGTTGATTTTGATACAATTGTGAGAAACTATTTCAGAGGTTTTACACCCCATGTTGTGATAAAATCTTTTGTATAAATTGTTATGTTTAGGTTATGAAATGATGATTCAAACTGTCTGTGTGTATGTGATAAATTGAACATGTGACGGATGATGAAATACATGTGTATTGAGATGAGATGTATGTATTGAGTTGTGAACTATGAACTGTGCAATTACACAATTGTAAGACCCTTTAAGGGCGACGAGTATTGTGATGAGATCCACTATGGGAACCCGACAAGTTAAAATAATTTTGAAAACAATTGAGTAAATGTGTGTATTGCATAGTTCATAAGTAAAGTGTATATGATTCATGAGGTGTGATAACATGTTAAATTGAGATTATACCATGGTGATTGGGATTAAGTGTATGTGATAAATTGAGTATGTATATGATTGAGATATATATGTGCATTGAGGTGTTGTGTGCATTGAGTTGTGAACTATGAATTTTACAATCACACGACCATAAGTCCTTTTTAGGGCGATGAGTTAATGCTAAGTTCCTTTTAGGGCGACGAGTTAATGCTAAGTCCCTTTTAGGGCGACGAGTTGATGCTAAGTCCCTTTTTGGGCGACGAGTTGATGCTAAGTCCCTTTTTGGGCGACGAGTTGATGCCAAGTCCCTTTTTGGGCGACGAGTTAATGTTAAGTCCCTTTAAGGGCGACGAGTTAATGATAAGACCCTTAAAGGGCGACGAGTTAAAATTATTTTGAGAACAATTGAGGAGTCGTGTATTTTGTACAATTCATAGATAGAGTCTGTGTGCTAAAATGTTTTCTGGGTAGGACCTGAATCAGGAGGGAGAGGCCCTGACGGACTCTTCGGAGTGTAGGCCTTGGGGGTCACACGATTTGAGTGCTCCTTTAAGCCTATGTTGATCCCATATGATTGGAGCATTCTTGCAAAACAATGTGACCCTGACTGGTCTCCCTATGATATTACCTAGTGAGATTGACTTGACTTACTATTGTGTGGTTTGTCTTGTCATGTACTCCTAGGCGCCCAACGAGGTTTTTCACTGACATGGTACCACATTGCATATAGGCTTGAGTCTTAGCATAACTATTGCATACGCTTGCTAATTGTTTATTATGAAATTGATGTATTATTATGTCTTGATCGGAGTGTGTGATTCCTGTGTATTGTGATTGATGATTGAAAGGTGTGATTGATGGATGAAAAGTGTGATTGATGAATGACAAAGTGATGAAATAATGTGAGATATGCTAAGTAAATTGTATTTGGCTACTATATGTTGTGTTGTTTCTCTCTAGTAGTTAGAAATGTGATAACTCACTCCCGGTCTGTTGTTTGTGTTTGGATCCTGTGATGATCTTGAACTTTGTGTTCGGGGGAGCAGATGAATAGGTGGATGACTATGAAGAACCTCATGTTAGAGGACACGGGAACACCACGCTCTGATAGGATGTGACATTAGGATATAGGTTCTATATTAATTGCATGAAACTTAGATGACCTTCTTTGATCCGAGATGACTTTATTATTTATTTGGACAAGTTTGAATATGATGTAGAAGAAAGTGAATGCGAGCATTTTATCCCTTTGAAAGGCTTGTATTTAAAAATATTTTTAAAATACTTTTAATTAATATTTAAATTTTTATTCCTTTATTAATATATATGTGAGGGGTAGAGGGTGTCCCAATCTTCACTTGGTAGGCCATGAAATGGATTCCCTTGAATCAGCTGGATCAAGGAATATGGATATGAGAAATTGGCCGCCTGCACCTCTGGTCTAGCTATGCTGGTGAAGTATTGAGGTATAATAGGACTATAGTAATCCTCTAGTGTCATCCTCAGACGATCTTTTTCCATGATGCGTTCTTTAAAGAAGGAATGTGCACTATTCACAAACGAAACAACTACTGTGCATGTTATCACAGAATAAAAATTAAACTTAAATATCTTTTTTTTATTTTTATATATAAAAATAAATAAGAATGAATAAAGACAAAAAATTGAAAAATAAAATGAAGCACTAAAAAAATAATAGAAAAAAAAAGAAAGAAGTTAAAATAAAAAGATAGAAAGTGAAAACTAATTGTTTTAAAATTGGAATATGCAAATAATCAAGTACGAAAAATAAAGTCCCCGGCAACGGCACCAAAAACTTGTTAACTCGTTGACAAGTGTACCAAATTTGTCACAAGTAGTAATGTACTCGGAAGTCCAAGTGTCGAATCCACAAGGACATTGGTTGTACTTAGATTAATGCAAACCCAATCTAAAAGCAATAGATAAAGAATTTAAAATAAAGATAAAAAATATAGTAGATAAGATAAAGATTTAAAAGAAAGGATAAAAGATTTAAAGATAAATATAGAAGATAAAATATTTAAATTAAGATATGATAAAGATAAGAGAAAATAGAAGATAAAAAAATAAGATAAGAAAAGTAAAAGATAAAAATAGAAGATAAAATCAGAATATGATAAGGTTGGGACCTGGCCTGCCTTGTTTGCCTAGGATGTATGAGTTTATGATTTTTCTTTATCAATTTAGGTGACTTTGTTCTACCCACATCTGTTCAATTACTTGCCCCTGATTCCTCAGGATGACAAGCCTATTTTATTTATCTATCTTCCAAATTCCTTTGCAAAGACTCAACAAATAAAATGCATGAAGTATGAATTCTAGATGTTTGCAAGAATGCATGGGCATAAAATAATCATCCTATTCCTAGCAATGACTTTCTTATGAAATCCTTTCTTTTTGTTCTATTAGAAGTTACCCTCTTCCGAGTGTCTAACCCCTAAAACCAATGCATGCATATCTTCTTTAAATCTTATTTAGAAGTTACCCTCTCCCGAGCGTCTAACCTCTAAGAATATAAAGATGAATAATGCAAGATAAAAGCAGAAAAGATAATAGAATAGAAAACACCTTTGCATTGATAAATAGTGAGTACATCATACATCGCTTGGCTTTTAGGCCTGCCAGACCCTAGCTAGAGGCTTAGCCACTCATGGTCATTGAGGGCTTTACAATGAGAAAGGGGTGAAAGAAAGAGAGGGAGTAAATGAAACCCCTAGGAGAGGGGGTTGTTGTGTGTTTCTCCTCCTTGGCTTGACTCTCTTTTTATAATTGTTGGAGTGGACTTGGGCCTGATGCTAGAAATCTTTCTTTTTTGATATCTTTTGGATTTGTTTTGCTTGTAATCATATCTTCTTGAGATTTCTTGATATTTTGGATATTTTTTTGGATCTTTTTCTCCTTTAATCTCTCCTTTTCATATCTGCAAGCCATAAATGAGAAAAATATCAAATCTTAATATTTAAGCCAAAGATAACTGCTAAATTAATATTTTTAAAGATATTTTCAATATATTTTTATTATCAAAATAACTCATATTTAGCAGTTATTACTGCTTTGGGTTAAAAGTAGGTTTATATAGTGGGGAAATTATGACCTAACTGATTTTATTTATTTATCTATTTATTGTAGAAGCAAAGGCATTTTAATGTTTTGATGATGCCAAAGGACCATGTGCTTCTCAAGTTTAATTCAAGAGGATCTTGCGCTTCTCAAGTTTTATTCAAGACAAGAATCCAAGATATATGATCAAGATAATCTCTAGAGACTTAGGAAGGGAATTCCAAGTTGAAACAGCAAGAGGTTTGGCCAAAGAATATGAGTTAAAATATTTTTACAAAAGATTTACTCTTTGGTAATCGATTACCAGAGCATTTAATCGATTACCAGTGGCCAAAATACTTCTTGAAATGCTTTTAAAATGATTTTGAATACTTTTGAAAGCATGTAATCGATTACATAAGTATTGTAATCGATTACATAAGTATTGTAATCGATCACTTGGATGGTAATCGATTACCAGCAGTTATTGAACGTTTTAATTCAAATTTTAAAGCCTGTAATTGATTACACAAGTCTTGTAATTGATTACCAGAGGAGATTTTCAGAAAATAATTTCCAAGAGTCACATCTGTTCAAATGGTTTTTGAATGGCCATCAAGGGTCTATTTATATGTGACTTGGAACACAAATTTGCTTAGAGTTTTTCAGAACAAAAAGTGTTATTCTCTCAAAAGCAAAAATTGTCTTATCCTCTTAAAAATTCCTTGGCCAATACACTTGCAATTCAATAAGGAATTATTTGAGTGCTTCATTGTTCAATCTATCTCTTTCAAGAGAGATTTCTTCTTCTCTTCTTCTTACTTCTAAAAAGGGATTAAGAGACCGAGGATCTCTTGTTGTAAAGCAATCTGAACACAAAGGAAGGGTTGTCCTTGTGTGGTTCAGAACTTGTAAAGGGTTTTTGCAAGTTAGTGGAACTCTCAAGCGGGTTGCTTGGGGACTGGACGTAGGAACAAGAGTATGGCCGAACCAGTATAAAACTGAGTTTGCACTTTCTCTTCCCTTAAAATCTTTTATTTATTATTGCTCATTGCTTCTATTCAGTAAGTTTAATTTGAATAATTATTTAGAAAATTCATTTTAAAAGGAATCTTGGGATTTAGATTAAAATCAAAATAGAATTTTTAATTAGGGAATAGTTTATGATATCTTAATTCAACCCCCCTTCTTAGGATATTTGAGGCCACTTGTCTAATATTTATTTATTTATTTATTTATTTATTAATAGGAAAACTTAAAAAAAAAAACACGACTGTTACATTAAGTACTATTTTAGTGATAAGCGGTTAACACAATGTGTTAGAGTGGTTAACTCGGTAGTTTCTGTTATGTTATTTGATATAAGTGTTTGGGTATAAATACCAATATGTAACACAATGAATACAAATGATTATGTGATCAATAAGATTTTCTTTCATTCTTTTCATTTTCTCTCTAGAGTATATGTGTGTGTGTGTGTTCTTATCCTTATCTCCAACAAATATAAGGTTTCAATGACTTTGATGAACTCAATGAAGTCAAATAAAGCCCGCAAACCAAACAAGTCCTAGTCTATTTTCTTCAAACAATATTGGCATATAGTAGTTGGTGATGATATTTTCCATCTTGTTAGAGATGCTTTCATGAATGGTTACTTTAATCCTAAGATTTCTAAGACTTTGATTTCCCTTATTCCAAAAATGGGTTCTCCTACGTCCTTTAAGGAACTTAGGCTCATTAGCCTCTGCAATGTTATATACAAAATTATAACAAAAGTAATTGTTGGGAGACTAAGGACTTTCCCATATAGCATTATCGGACCTCTCCAGAGTAGCTTTGTTCTAGGCAGCGGAACATTTAATAATGCTATTATACTCCAAGAGGTCCTTCACTCTATGCATTGCAATAAGAATAAAAGAAAGGGGATATTATCTTCAAACTCAATCTTGAAAAAACATATGATCAAGTTGATTGGAGATTTCTTAGAATGTCTCTCTTAGATTTTGGCTTCCCACCTCATATATAGTTAATCTTGTCGTGTTTTGCGTGGCTTCTTCCTCACTATAAATTTTATGGAATAGTAATAAGCTTCCTCCCTTTACACCTAAGAAGGTCCTCTATGAGGCTTTTTTTTTATGACATTCTAGAGTGACTGTCAATTGAATATTGGCATTTATAAGTTATTACCAATTATGAGAATTGATTATTACTTTATTAAGGGGTTATAAATAATTTAAAGGAATTAGTGTGATTTTTTTCAAAAATATCAACATCTTTTTACTGGAAAAAAATCACAACTTTATTTTGAGGGGAAAAAAATCACAACTATGTTGCATTGTATGTTTATTCAAATATAAATAAAATAATGTTTAATATAAGTTAATTTGAGTTTGATCAATGATCTCAAGTTCAAAAATATATATATAGACATGTTAAATATTTGAAAAGAGAGTTTTGTAACTCATATGAGAGATATTTGTTGCCTTATATGTAGATATGTTAAATATTTAAAAAGGGAGTTTTGTAACTCACTACTAGAAAATAGACTTTTTACATTGGTTATTAAAGACTTTTAACATTAATTATTAACCGATGTTGAAACTACCGACGTTAAAGTATCAATGTTAACATCGGTTGTTTAAAAACCGTTTTCTTCTCACCAACATCGGTTTGTTGACAACATCAATTTTTTTAAAAACTGATATTGTTTTTTGCTAAAACAACATCAATTTTTGCAAAAATCGATGTTGTTGTTTACTGACAATATCGATTTTTCTTAAAACCGATATTGTTTTTTGGTTTTTTTAATATCCTATTTTTTTAATTACCAACCTATAATTAATTCATATCCCAACTTATCATTCAAAGTTGTAAAAAAAATACATAAAACTAGTCATGCACCAAAAGTTATAAACAAAATATATCAATATATCATGCACCAAGAGTAGTTATAAACATTTATAAACAAAATATACCATAAATGTGTTCAACATGTTCCAATATTTCTCAAAGAATAACTTATAAACAAAAATTTACACATTGATAACAGTGGAGTAGTAATGTACTTTAATTACAAACAAAGCCAAAATAAAACAAAGTTAGAAGTTGCATATGGGAACTCAAATATAACTTGAGTCCCAGTAATTCAATTCTGTGATTGTGCAAAACTCCTCTATCCATTTCCAATTTGTGTAGTCTCCCTATGATGATTATAAACTATCCTACACTCCATAGTCCCTTCCAAGTTCAGATGGGTGAATCTTGCAGCTTTCATAAATGAGTACATGGTACTCGACACATCCTAAAATTAACATGAAATATATTAGATATGTATATGATTTTAAAATTTGACATACAGAGGAATGCTTAATTACTCACCAAATTGCTTCAAGTCACTTTGTACTTAGTCAGCAGGACTTTAAAAGTGATTGAGTTAGGAACTTAGTGGTACAAAGAGTGTCATTTAGGGTAAGCTTTTGGTTCAGAGATGCTTTTGAAGATGGTGAGGAGGAAAACACTCTGTCCATAGTGGGTCAAGGTCACCTGATGACTTCCAGTGAGCTCATAGAACTCTTCGAGTTTTGTCCATCCAGCAAGTAGAGCTAGGCTCATCAGATCTTGGTTATATGTGACAGAGTGCATGTTGCCACTAGAGTGTAGTAGATGCCAAGTAGGCTCTAATTCATCCTTCAATCTTACAACAAATAAACTATTGACTTCACCATAAGGCTACATTTAACAAGCAAATTAATATAAGCAAATTTGTTATATCAAGTCATGTTTATTTTAGAATAGTCTTGAAATTTCTAACTTGATCAATAACATGAACAATGTTGAGCATTTCCTCTGCTTTTTTGTTAATCTTGATCATTGTGTTAGTCATTTCCTTCCAGTTTTGTTGGTGTTCATACGTCATTTCTAAACTCTATTTATAATATAAACATGACATTAATATGCATGATACATTTGACATAACAATATGATACCAATAAATCTGCAAAACCAAGAATTCTCACACCAGCACAAAGTCTGTGGCAGAATGATATTCTTATTTTGAAAACTAACAATGATATTCCTATTTTGGGGGCCTAAGGCTATGGTCACACTAGCACAAAGTCCCATTAACAAGCATCTACACATAGAAACAAGCATTACCATTACTATCACCATCAAAACCAAGAACAAGCTCTAGCTTCTCGCTTACCATCACCATCAAAACCAAACACAGAAATAAGCATTTATAGAAGATTAGCGTATCATGAGAGAGTGAATGCACGAGAGTGAATGCAAGAACACACATACACACAGAAACAAGCATTACCATCACCATCATAACCAACAATGAGCCCTAGCTTCTTGCTTACCATCACCATCAAAACCAAACACAGAAACAAGCATTTACAGAAGACTAACCTTTCGTGAGTGAGTGAGAGCGTGAGAGTGAGAGAACAAGAATGGCAGCGCAAGAGTGATTGTGAGAACACGACCGCGATAGCAAGAACGAGAACGGTGAGAAGGAGAATGCGACCACACCGGCCCATAGAGTGCGTGAGAGTGAGAAGGATAGCGCGAGAAGTGTGAGCGAGCGAGAACGAGAGCGCCAGAGATGAGTAAGAGTAAGAGATGGTTCACAATGAGCGCCAAAAGAGGAAGAGACTGATATAATTTAACTAACATAACATCGGTTTAACATGAAAAATCGACGTTAACGAACTCATATTATTTACGAATATGTCATTGCGTTTTTGTTAACATATAGATGTTATATTCATTCTTTCTACTAGTGTGTGTGTATATAATTTTATTACAATGTATTTAAAAATTAAATTAAATTACTTATAATAAATATGTACAAGTTTAATAATCATGCATTAACAGGGTAAAATAATTTTATATTATCATTCAATCACAATTCTATGACTCTAAAATTAGTTTTTGATTGGATGATAATATAAAATTACAAATTACCTTTTTTTCTCAACTGAAACTTGTAATTTTGAAAAAGATATATAGAAAAATTGGTTCAATTTGTAGAATATTAATTTTACCGTGAATGTCTTATATAACAAATTTATGTTTTTTTATTTTTATGTATGATGACTTTTAATTTTTAAAATTAAAAATGTAGTTACATATCTTCTTTTAAATTTTATATCAAGTCAAGAATTCAATCAAATAAGATTTTTAATTTCTTTTTTTCACACTCAATCTTCAATGAGCATTATATATATTGAGATATTTGTAAAATATAGTATAGTTTATTTTTAAAAATCCAAAATTAAAAATTTGAAATGAAAATATTTTATTATTAATAAAACTATTTTTCTTATATTACATGAGTATTTTTTAATTTAATAAAAAAAGTTAAAGACATAGTATATATTTATTATTAATTTATAACTATTAATAAAAACAATTAACCTTTTGGTGTACATATTTTCTATTCCTAAATTATCCTTCAATATGTATAATTATTTTGATTTCTTTCATGAACCTTCAATAGGTACCTGTTGACACTATTTTCTTCAACTATTTTTTCTTTTTCACATTGTTTTAAAAAAATAAAGATAGAAGCACAAAGTACTTCTCCTTTAATTAGTAATGATTAAAAATACTAGAAACACACTTTCTAGTACATTTTTATATAAAAAAAATTCTATTATTATTGATTGAAATGTATCAAAAGTCACAAAATTTGTGTGGATCTCACTCATGATTTTGTTATTTTCGGTGAATACGAGAAAACATGTTAGAAATAATATGTTAGTAACATTGTTCTAATGATTATCTTTTAATATCTGTATATATTAGCGTAACTTATTGAATGAGAATGTTTTTAGTAACTATTCTTCAAGGAAAGCATTTTTCCCAACATTCAAGGAAATTATTTTAAAGAATTTTTTATTCTTTGTTAGAGATTTTTTAACCTTTTATTTCTCTCCATCTAAAATATAATTCATACGTTTAAAAATATTTAATTATTATAAATTTCAGTCATAAAAATAATATTTATTATATGCATTATACATATGCTAAAATACTAGTTTTATTAACTTTAAAAAACACATAATTTATAATGGTTTAAAGAGATAAAGTGGTTCATTGAGGAAGAAATAATAAAAATAAATATATTTTATTAAAAATTCTCACATTAGATTTAAATCTAGAACATCATATATCTATCCAAAACCTTCACCATTAGGTTGAACCTAATGGTTCAAAATAATAAAAATGAATCATTAAAATCATACACTTCCTTATTTTTATACATATATGATATGATGTGTCAACATTTAAAATTTTAAATTTATAAGCTTAAATTTATTTTTGGTTCTATAGATTTACACTTTTCAATTTTAATTTTTGTAAGTTTCTTTTTTGTTTATTTTCAGTCCATGTATGCTAGTGATTTTTCAATTTTAGTGCCCACCATATTTTTTGTTCATTTTAGTCCTTATAAGAATGCATTTTTTTAATTTTGGTCCCTGTAAGTGAAAATTTATAGGACTAAAAATGAAAAAATTAATTAAAACTTAGAGGGACTAGAATTGAAAAGGAGAAAACTTACAAGGATGAAAAATGAAAAAAAATATATTACAAAGACCATAACTGAAAAATAGCAAATTTACCGAAACTAAAAATGCACAACAAAATTTGCAAAGACTAAAATTGAAAAAAATATAAACTTACATAGACTAAAAACATATTTAAACCAAATTTAAATTAGGATATATTTATATTTCAATAATTTTAAAATTCACTTTATCTAAAAAGAAAGAAAGATATTATTAAGGTGACAATATGAAACAAGATACCTTGGAATGTAGACTTGAAAACATCACATTCTCATGTTTGGTAGATCCCTAAAAATATCATTCTTATGTTTGGTACAAGTTTTGTAAAAATATGTTCAGAGATAATTAATTACAAGGGGTGTAAAGTACACACAATAGTATTCCAATTTATTTTCTATAATAACTACCTATTCTCACTTCATTGTTCCACATTTCTTTTCTTACTTTATTTTTCTTAATTAATTTTCAAACAGACATGTTCATGGGAATAATATTTCCGGACCTAACAATCCTGGGAATATGATTTCCTAGAATAAAAGTCCATTCTTTTAAACAAACGCCTTCTAAATTGATTCAACTTAATAATATTAAAAATTAAAATTAAAATTAAAATTAAATTTTAAAAATATTGAAATGAATAGAAAAGTAACTGAAATGTACCAAAAAGAAAAGTATAACTAAAAAGATACTTACAATGAAAAAAAAATCGTGACAAGAATAATTTTTTAAAATGTTTTCTTTTAAAAATGAGAATTAATATTTATAAATAATAAGAAAATGGTCTTTATATTGATAATGTAAAATTATTTTATATTGTCATTCAATTATTAATCATCATAAATAATAAATTTTTTAATTTTATAATAATTATTTTAAAAATCATTTGAACGGTAATTTTTTATTTATTAATAAGAAATAATGTAAAAAATTTACATTAAAGATGTATGACCATTAAAATCTATTTATAATATAAGAATAAATATGAGAATAATTATATAAATATCTTCAATTAATATGGAATACTCCTATATAAAGGTAAACTATTTTTTTTAGACGATTAATTTTAGGAAATTGTTCTAACTCTTAAAACAAACTTCATTCAATTTCTTGAATTTCCCTGTAAAGATCATTCAAAGGAATTAGGTGAT